>NC_056747.1:1107645865-1107685865 GCF_019279795.1 Protopterus annectens
AGTCAGCAAAAGAGTGCAGTGTAGCCAGGAAGGAATTAAATCTGCAAGTAACAGTGTGAAAGTGTATGCAAGTATTGCTTGATTACAACAGTTCCCAGCCTGAAAGTGTAAACTAAACATGAAACTGTCCAACATATATTTTGAAATAAAAATGCCCTGCCTGTAAGAAAATAGTACACAACCTGCAGCAGCATGTAAAGTATAGCTGCAGAAGAGGATGAAATCACATGTGTGAAATATATCCCTGTGGAAATACTGAAACATGACAGAAGTGAGACTGCTGGAAAGAACTGTAATAACCACTGTTAAAACATGTCAATAAAGCCTAGAAGTACCAGTCTGAATAGTACCATGAAAGCAAGTGAGAGAGTGTGAGAAAGTGTCAAGAATACAGCAATACAGTAGTAATAACCCCTGAATAAACTATACTGCAGTCAGGACAGAATTAAATGCATGTGAGACTCAGAACCAAACAGCAAAATCTGTTCAAAGTGTTGCTGCATGTGGAATGTGTACCCCAAAATCTGGATATGTTGCTCCCAGTCTGAAATACGCAGATAGGATGATTGTCTGATATACCAAACATCCACACTTGTCTACAAGTATATAAAGCAAAAGTAACAGGATGATGTATCTGAACAAAGCTTGATATGAATGTGTATGAACAGCAATAAAATGTAGATTGATGTTGCAGTAACAGTCCCATCTGCAAGGTGAAGTAGTTAACATATAGGACACTGTAGTTAGAACAGTAGTGTGTATATAACTGTAGCTATTAGAAATGTACATCATATGTATTTGTATTCGAAGGTGTTAATATTACTTTATTTACCCCACCCTCTAACCACCTATAACCCATTCCACGTGAAAATGGTATGTGCAATCACAATTAACACCCCTGGACGTCTGTCCTGTTGGGTCATATATATTTGCATGTCTGTTGATGCAACCGCCCTGTTCATACATCCACACCTGATGGCCTGTTGCCATCAATCAACCCTGCATGTTGTTGGACTGTGTATTACTGTTCAAATTATTCATGTGTTTTGCACGCTGTTCAATGGTGTGAATATCTGGGTGTTTGGTTAATGGGAATACTAATGCATGCTGTTACAACTAACTGTGAATGGTATTATATGTCACTAACCCAAACTGTCATGACATAATGCAAAACATAGAACGACAGGGAAGGCGGGTTCCAGCGGACCCACCTCTCCCACCTCAGCTGGCGAGTGCACCTGGCACTAGTGCCGAGTCTGGACCCTCCTCCGGTGGCCCTGTGCCACCTGCGGGTGGAAGCGCTGCAGGGGATGGGGCTTGCCCCCCCTCTGCAAGTGTGGCCGGAGGAGATCCACCACTCACCCTCCGTAGTGTCCGGACTGTGGTGCGTAGGGAGATTCGGGACTCTGTCCTTGAGCCCCTACGCCAGCTCGAGGCACGGGTGGCGCAACTAACGGGCATGCCTGTTGCCCCGCCTACACAGCCCCCAGCACAGCCCCGTCCTGGGCAGTGAAGGGACAGTGGCAACTGCCTATGGGTGGGGATATCAGTTCCACTGTTGCCATCTGTGGGCTCATGGGCTCTGGATATCCAAACCTCCGTCCCCGTCATTTGTGTAACCCCCCCACACGTGTCATTCACCGCCCCTGTATGCGTCTTGTTTGTCTTGTCTGTTTACCTACCCAGCCTACCTCCCCATCTGAACCAACTTCCTTCACCTGACATACCACTCTTACCTGAAAAAAAAAGGGCACCCTGTACCCACAAAAAAATTACGACCCATACATAGCTGCCCATTCCGCACACATGTCCACTGGACATGGACCCTATCAATTACAATTGGCTGTACAACAAGTATTATTGTTGTCCTGACACCTCTCCCAGGGGTGGAAGGTTTCAAATGTCACACCAAATTACATACATATGCACAGCTGTTGCTGATGAAGAAATGGGCAGCTATGGGCCTTACCTACATCCCTCCTGCACATCCCAAGCTTGTTTCCCTACTGTCTTACCCTCTTTGTGACCCCTTTTTCACCACTTTCCTGTCTCCCCATTTTCTTTTCTTTCAAAGAAAATAGCGTGGGTGTGCGCCAGAGTAAGCACCGTTAAGCAGTTGTAAGCGGGTGTGTGCGGAGCTAACCGCCAGTGCGCATGCGTGAGCTCCACGCAAACCAGCGCTAGCCCGGTTACAACTGCTTACAAGTGCCTTAGTCACTTTGATTGACAGGTCCTGTACTCAGTTCAAAAGAAAAATAAACTCCCACTGTCAGTCCCGAACCCAGGACCTTGGAAACACTAGTCTGTACAACCTACCACTAAGCCATGACTCTCATACAAAAATATTGTGCTAAAATAAATATAACCTGTAAAAGTAGGGATGAATGTAAAGTGAATATAGGATGTGTAGTACACAAAGCATGTAACTTAAAATAAATGTCAAAAACAATGGATATCCATAATAGTAGTGTGTGAAAAGAAACAGCCATGCTAGTTGACAGCCTGTAGATAATAAGGTCAGTTAAAGTACATAGATATATGTATGCATATGTACACATATATATATATAGATATATATACATATATATATATATATATATATATATATATATATATATATATATATATAAATATGACTATATATACTTGTAGGAGTCAATGTGCATACACACTTGCTACAGGGAACATGAAAGAGGAATGGAGAAATGTGAATATACAACACAGCCTGAAGCAGGAGAGAGATACTAACCTTTACACTCACAGAACACTGCCCACAGCATACCAGCATGGTCCCCGCCCACACAATCTGAAAGGGCAACGCCTATCACACATACCCTTTTATAGCATTGACCTGAAATCACAGTGAGAACTGCAATCAGTACACAACTGGCTGTATGCAATTAGCAAATGCTGGCCTCCAATTGGTGCAGAGGCCATCACATGGACCTATGCAGATACCTACAAAAGCATCCAGTGCTAACACTCCCAACATGCAATAAGTTAATTGCATTGTCTGTAAGCAGACAGAGGGAGGCTGAGAAGTGGAAGAGAGAGAGAGAGAGAGAGAGATCACCCAAAAAAAAAAAAAACTGTGACCCTCTCTACCCTGAAGCTGTCAGCACTGAGAGTAATAGCAGCAGCAAGCAGAAGCTGTGGAACACAACCAGCTGCGACAAACAGAGGTAATGCAAGTTAGCAGGTTCACAGTGTGCATACTGTCAACCCTCCAAATGTGTCATAGGTCTGTATCTATAGGTATGTCCATGTGATATGTTGTGTGTACGTAGTTCCAACAAAAGGGGATGACCACACATCACATGTCAAGCAGTGATAGGCCAGGATCCTGGTAGCATGTGTCTGTGCGTTGGGCTAGCAATGGCTCTAGTGACCGCTTTGACATGTCAGCCAGGCCCACATGTCAGGATCAGCCCATCCCAAAGGCACACTGGCTGGGAACAAGTGTCTGCAGGTACCTGATGTCACTGCACATGCATCCCATACTGCATTAACCCATAGCGTAGCAGACCAGGCCCATTATGCATATGATGTGGTAATCCCCAGGGTCAGATGAGGTGCCCCACTAGTGTTGTGGGACCACCATTGCTGCATGCCACTGTCCAGGTACATATCCTGTAGCACGGCCCAGATAAACTATCAGTGTTACATGCGGTGGTATGTCCCCTCAGAGTTCTGGTAGCACACATCCAGGGGGACCACGAGGTCACAGTGATGCTGTGTGTTCTGCTCTGCCGAGGGCGGCCCTCACCTGGACATGTGCGATGATAGGGAGGTTACATGCATCTGTGATAAATATCCAAAAGGTGAGGGAGAGGAAGGGGGGATATGTGCACCACACATGTCTGCAGGAATGTAGCCAATATGCATGTGTCTGGTGAATGTTACGTAGGTGTGGACTAACACAGAGCATATCTGAGGCATGTGGTCCGTATGTGTAACATAACTGAAGAAGGACCCGTGGTCATCCACAGTGTCCTTGTCTATCACCCTCCCAGAGTAGGCTGTGGCTGTTGTTATGACGGACTGTAGCATAGTACCAGTGCTGACCACAGATGCCTACCCTCAATGTGAATGTGCACTGTCCTGCAGTAGCCTCCTGCTATTGTTATACAGTCTGCCTCTGTCTGGGGTCCACTGGACAGGATGCCTAACCGTTGTGCATAGGGTCTGGGGTAGACATGTGTGTGCAAGTGCCATGCAATCCGCAGCATGTATGTGGTAAGCATTTGCAAAGGGGCCAGCAGTGTGGCTTGTGGCTTCCACTGGCCCAGTGTGCTGCATGGATACCATCCCAGTCCCAGCAAGTGAATAACTGTCTAACCACATACATATCAATGTAGTCCACTGTACTGGTGGTGGTGGTGGGATATGTATATCCAGGCCGAGTAACGTATGTCCACAACAGTGTAGTGGACGGTGTCCCACATACAGTACCTTGGACTGGACCCCCAGAGTGAGGTTGAGCATGGCACCTGTCAGTGTGTGCTGACCGATGGGGCATGCTACTACGTAGTGTGGAATGTGGCAGGTATTGTTGCACAGGTGTCCGCTGAGCACTGATATCTGGCCATGCACCCGTGTATCTGCCATGACACACACACACATGCAACATATGGGAGTAGTAGTATATCACTACACATGCATATCATGTATAGTATGTGTGCCATACATTGCTGTCATCGTCTGCTGATATCCTGTCTGTGTTCTCTTCCAGGGAGATGGCGCGACAGTGTAACCCCGCCAACTCAGTTGCGGAGGATGAGGAGATCCACCCGAGCCTGGTGCGGGAGTATGACATCCTGTTTTCCCGCACCAGTCAGAACCAGCAGGAGAGGGCCGCACTGTGGCAAGACCTGGTCCGTAGGATAAATGAAATTGGCACGCATAACAGGACATATGAGCAGGTACGACATCACTGCAGTGATTTAATACGAACTGTCCGGCAGCGTGCAGCAGATATCCACAGGCAACAGGTTGCCACAGGAGGTGGGGTGGCCACACATCCCCCCTCACCAGACTGGAGGGGCTACTCCTAAGTGTTGTGGCTCCAGCCCCGGAACACCAACAGCAGTACACCTGCATTATGATGGAGGCTGGTTCCACACAGCAGCACGACATGGAGCGTGCAGGTAAATGCCATATGTACACCTGCCTGTTCTGTACACTGGATCATATGCAATATCAATGGGACAGATGTGCCCACTAACATTAATCCCATCATTTCTGCAGGTCCCTCCAGGGTTACAGAGAGACAGGCCATCCATGCTGGTGAGTGTGTTTAACCTAACCTATAATAGTCCTGATAATGCTAGTAACAGTAGTGTAACTCAGTACTGCTCTGTGTGTATACTGCAGGGCATGCATGTGTGCATGTGTGCAGGTGTGTCAGTACCCATGTGTGCATGTATGCCTACGTCCAGTTGTGCATGTGTGCCTGTGTCCACGTGTGCATGTGTGCATGTGTGCCTGTGTCCACGTGTGCATGTGTGCCTGTGTCCACGTGTGCATGTGTGCATGTGTGCCTGTGTCCATGTGTGCATGTGTGCATGTGTGCATGTGTCCATGTGTGCATGTGTGCATATGTGCATGTGAACATGTGTCCATGTGTACACGTGACCATGTGTGCATGTGTGCATGTGAACATGTGTGCATGTGTCCATGTGTGCATGTGTCCACGTGTGCATGTGTGCATGTGTGCATGTGTGCATGTGTGTATAAGTGCATCACTGGTAACAATGTCTGGAGAATGTAAACTGTGTTTCCTGTCTTCATCCCACAGGTTCTGGGGCTGCTCTGGTGACCTGCAGCAGGGAACCTGAAACCTGTGCCACGGCTACTGGTAATGATGATATATGTGTAATGGTACAGGAAGGTGTGTCAGGGTCTGCCATTGGTCAGCCAATTGACAGTACACAGCTGTCAACCCCATCATTGCGCACAGTCATCCTGCCTATACATCCTATGTCATCACTGTCCCTAGGTGATGGACAGGATACAGCAGGCATAGACCAGGGTAATGTGGTACCTGTGGCACATGCATCCCCACACAGCAGCCATGGGCAGGGTCCTCCAATGGTACCACACAGACAGTTGCCCATGGGTTCTCGTGGGAGCATCCGTGGGCGTACTGCCTCTGGCCGACGTGCCCAAAGAGGTCTGTCAACCTCAGCAATGTTTCGGACTGTCATGCAGGCTCAGTCATGTATGGAAAGGTACACCAGACAGGGTCTGAGGGAGCTCAGAGCATGCCGCACAGCCATGACGGACAGTATGTGTGACATTGCGGATGCTATCCATAACTTCACCGATGTCATAGACAGATGTTGTGGGGACATATTACAGCAGTTCCACAACCAGATGTCCATGAGCCAGGGAATGGTGGGCGTCTGCGGCGTCGACGTGGCCGTAAGCCGGCAGCCGCAGCAGCTGGCAGTCGGCGCGACGGCAACAGGCTCGCACACACCCCCATAGTGCCAGCAGCAGCCCCAGCAATGCTGGGTCTGTGCTGTCATCGGAACGCCCCAGGAGACCACGTGCACGTGGCTCTGGACAGTCCCAACAGGGACATGTGTCCAGTCAACACACTCCCACTTCTGATGACAGTACCCAGTCAGGCGTTGTACTGGATACGGTCCGTAGCACCCCTGCCAGGCACAGGTACCATGTCCGTGCACACAGACACTGATCTGTATGGCCTGCCAGGTGCAGTCTGTGGCTGTCCACAAACCCCTGTATATGGCAGCCATGAGGTGGAGCTGTGTGCGTGCATACACACATGTGGAATGTTAACACCTAGGGCAACCACATACACGCACACACTGCAGCAACACTGCCCCACCCTGTACTGCTGCCCCTCACCAACACACATACACACACATGTCAATTGGTGGTATCAGTGGCTGACTCAGGCATACCTAATCCACACCCTGTGCATATGATGACACTGTGCCACCTCCTGCAATCTCCAACATCATTGCGGGAACAGGTAAACACGTTGCTGATGCACAGGGTGACTACATAGACGTGTATTAGTAGTATCATGTTGGTGACAGTACAGTTTGCTGCTATGACTGTGTGTGTACCCTAGCATGCCTGCTGTAGTAACTGTATGAATGTCCTGAATTGTTATGTGCACCCATAGTACATACCAAAGCATAACAGCTGCACATAATTGCATGCCGGTGGTAAGGTTGTCAACAGATAACCGCATACATGGGTAGCACAGGGGGAAAGCTAACGCAAGTAGTGATATGCAATGGTGGACATGTACAGTGATGGTGTCAAGATGCCCACAACAACTATGCCATGTGTATGTTCACGCATCTAGATATGTGTGCAGTACCAATGTTGTCCTGACCACAAATAAGTATGACATAATATTGGTTCCACCATGGCCATCTGTGCTGCATATTCCTGGGTACATGTTGACAGTGCCTACATATATGCATTGTGAATTACTGTTATTGTTACCCCTTCTTTGTTGTATGATGCAGTACTTCCAGCCCTGTGTACTGTAGCCTTGTTTGCATGCATGTTTGCCTGGGGTCCCCTGGAACACTGCTTACACCTGCAATGCAGGGTTACAGTGCTTTCGTAGACTGCTAGTGACATCTGCATAGCGTACCATATGTATGTCAACCTCACACATGACAGAACGTCACTGTCTGTCCTGTACGCATGTAAGTAGCCTGTGACACATTGCACACGTCTTACATGGCATATACCCATGTGTGCAGTCATCTATGTCAGTGCTATGAGACAGAGGCAGTCCACGCACACATACACACCTCCAGTATGCTGTTCCCCATTGGCCCTATGTGTTGGTACACACCATGGCAATCACACTACTAGGGTGGCATGTCCAAAGGTAACCTGTGAACTGCCTCTATGGTCCAGTCGTGGTTTATGTGGGTCATGTGTCATTGTCACAGCTGCCACATGTATGCAGTCAGCCATCACCCTCGGCCAGGTATATACAACACATGCGTGGGATGCCACCACACAGCCAACCTGGGGACTGGTCTCTCTGAACCCAGTGATGCCATACCCTGTCAGGTGGCATGTCAGATATACTACGTCCAGGACATATGTCAAACCCAATCCGTGCTGCTACTAATGTTAATACCCCTGAAGATGTTCCTGATAGCTTTGACCAGTCCTTTACTCAGACAGTGTAGGCCCTAGCTTGCCATCTACCACCTATCTCCCCAGGTCCTGAAAGCAGCACCCCTAGCAAACTACTTGTGTCCAGCTGCCAACCAGTCGCCAGGTCACTCCGCCGTACCTTGGTTGTAACAGTGAAACCCACTACACTGTGTGCCGATCAACACCCTGCCAAGTACCTATCAAAACCAGATGATGCTATTGCTTACCCCGTTCCAAAGGTAATCAGAGGTACTATGTTAGAATTGAACTTTCCCACCATCCGGGAAATGTCATATGTAATCCCACTTCACACAGGAGGCAGCTCTACTGACAGCTCCACTGTTAGGCCAATAGCTATGCACTCTCCACATGCAGGGATTATGGTGACCTTCGTCATAGACAAGTCATGCACCACCTAGTCCAAAACCGCATTATGGCGGACAATCAGCATGGCGTACGTCCTCATCACAGCAGTCCGTCAGGCCTCCTAGCCTTTACTAACACCATACGCCATACTTGCAACATCAATGATGTATCCACAGCCCTCTTATTGGATAACTCAAAGGCATACGATATGGTTGATCACCACCTTGGACTCCACACCCTGCACAGACTGTCTAGATACTGGAGCCGTCCAATGGTGTCAATCCTACCTGCATGGTCAACAGCAGGCCGGCCTCTGGCAGACCAAACCCTGTAACCGTCTACCTAACACCCACAGAGTACCACAAGGCTCTATGCTAAGGACCTTGCTGTCCTCCATCGTCATTAACGACCATTATACTGTCATCCCAAAGGCCAGCTGTATCCAATATGCTGTATACTCTACTCTGATCTGCTCAGCCACATCTCCAGTAGAGTTATGTTCAGCTACCCAGACCACCTGTAATACATTAGCAAACTGGCTGTCTGAACATCGTCTGATCCTAACTCCCAATCAGACTGAACTGCTGTTATTCCACAAACACGTAGGTCTACCACGTTCACTGTTACCATAACATCAACTGATGGCACAATAATCTACCCTGACCCATCTCAACAACAATTAGGTGTCATCATAGACAATAACCTCATATGTGACATACATGTTAACCAGATTAGCCAAGCCATCAATAGAAAGCTAGGGTCACTGTACAGGATTAAAGCCTTCCTAGCCCCTCCAGCTAAAGGTGCCATAGCTCGCTCACACCTTGTTGCATCCCTTCTGTATGCATCCCCTGTACTCGCACATATGAACGAGACTGTCCTTAACAAGCACTGTAGTTGCTACATCCACATTGCCAGGTTTGCCACTGGCCCGCCTGTTAGGACACATCATTGCATCAATCTAAATCAGCTTTGTCAGCTAGCAATACCCGGCCTAATACAGTATAACCAACTGATTATGGCCTGTAAAGTCCTGTATAGTCCAGACAATACTCCTGCACTTCAATTACAATCAACCCCTATAACAATCCTAGACCGCTTCGATCCTCGAACATTGTACTACTGTGAACTAGCGAGTCTATTAACACAGCTGGTGATTCTCCCTTTGCAAATCCTGTACGTAGATCCTGGAACCCACTTCAAGCTGATATTACCCTACTGTCCACCTTAGGTCATTTAACAGTATACCCAAACAACATTTGTCATGTAACTGGCTACATCAGTGTATCAGGCCTGGCTAACTGGGATGTGTAACCTGTGTGAACCACTGTACTGTGTGAATACAATTTAATCCTGGCTTGTGCTCAGGTCTAACATTAACCTGTGGAACATGTTGGACCTGCTTACTTATGTAATCTCTGTAAATAATCTGTTTGTACTATGTCATGCTAGTAGTCTGTAATGCTGTATCTGCTACCCTCGTAGCTTGTCTCCACGGGCCTACCGTGGGAATGGACATGCATCCAGTTGGGCTATCCCAGTCAACATATGTAGGGCAAATAAATAAAGCAATACATGATATTACAGTGACGACAATACCAGTCAGACATTGCCACACACTGACAGCATGCTGAACACACTGGGGCATACATGGGGACCCAGCCTAGCAGCCTGCCTGTGCATCACACACCTCCGCAGCTGGCACACAGGCATATGTTCTGTCATAACAGAGCACATGCCACACATGGCACGCACATCACCTGTGCCACACACCCACAGCCTGTAGGGCTACACAACACACCTACTACAGATGTGTCAGGTAGCTGTCATGTGTGCTGCACTGGTGTCCCGCTCAACAGGCTGTATGTGGTGAAGGGCACGGTGATATGACTCAGGTCCACTATGGTCCACCACAGCACACATGCATACAGGTCAGACAGAGGCATGGACAGATATGACTCACTCATTGACCATGCCAGTGTGGCTGCCTGGGACATACCTCCCTGGATTACACGATAGGGAACATAGAATGGATCTCTCAGCATGTGGCACAGGCCAGTATGAGCCTGATGTTGGTTGCCAACATACTCTCCCCAGGTATTCTACCACTATATGTGGGTCGGCTGTTGTATGTCTACATTATGCTCAGTCTCCACTGTCATTCACAGGGTATCCACTGGCTGTCAACGTCTGCTTACATGCTAGGGAAGCCACATTGACTTTCACGGGTCATCTTGCACATGACACACATGGCCCGATGTATACTGGCATGGCTCCTTGGTACACACATACTGCCTTATGCTGCAGGACATGGTTTACATAGCAACCTCCGTGGGTATCAAACAGGTTAGGACACTAACAGTGCTGCTACACAACTACAGCAGTGTACACTGGAGGATGCATGCACCGGACACTGCCCTCAGCACGGTGAACTGCAGTGTCTGTGCAGTACCAGATGCATGAGTCATGGCTCACAGGTGTTACCCATCACTGACAGGTTATGCCCCTCACCATGCCTGTTGTCCCCTACACATGTAACACACATGGATAGGGGTGTGGTATCCCAAGTTAACACAGATACACACACCTCCAGGTTGTTGGCACAGCACAAACCATCAGGGCCTACTCAGGTGCAGCTGACAGTGTGTCAGACTGCCATCTGGTTCATAGCATGGCACACACAACCCTCACATACACAGGAACACCACCTATCCTCCATAACAACACCGGCAATATGACAGTCCCATGAACTGTGTTTATAAGGCCATACTGCATCCAGCCGAACATTGTGTGTGAGCATTACTGTAGCTACAACACTCTAGCTGAAGAGGTCACAGCATGTGGTCACCGACATGCAGTGGAATGACATGTTACCACTACCACAACAGGTGGGAACATACAGCACCTGTACATTGACTACATGTACACTATATGGGCCAGACCAGATGTGTATCCCCTGCTGTAGGTCTTTCACCATAGACACCCACACTGTATAGGGACATACCACATGTGGACCATGCACACTAGGACACACAGTCATATTGGTATACATTGCTAATACCATTTATCCACACAAAGCATGTGTCAGACATGGTAACTACTGCAGGTCACAGGTATTTCTGTGTATGTGTCACACACATACATCATGTGTGCAATGCCATTGCTGGGTTAGGCAATGGCATGCATTGGTATGTACAAACACCCGCACAAGGTCATACTGTGTGACACAACCACACGTGATAGTTGTGGGTTACCCAAACATGCCTATGTGTACACTGACACTGGTAATAGACACAGTAGCAGAGCACACTATTGGCATTACTAGCCAACCAGCCCTGTCTGGCTGTGCTGATAGTGTGGTGACATCCCCTGTGTTTACTGGTGGGGTATGCAGCATCCGGTGTATAGTAGTATTTGCCAAAAGGATCTGTTCCCTCACACTTGCATTTACACACACCCTACTACCCCCACACACATGCAAACTTGCCATATGCGGGATTCATTCCCCTACCTACCTATGTCATGACACGTGAGAGGGACGCATTAGCAAAGTGCACTGTTCGGTTTACTAGATAGGTCCTCGTCTCTGGCTATACTTAGAGGGTGCTGACAACATCAGTACTTTGAAAGGGTAATGTGCATCAGGTAGTGTGATCTCCTGATTGCCGAAACTAACATGTTTTCCATACGGAAATGCACACACACAAAACCCACACACATGCCATTTACAGGTTTCAAAGTCCTACCTAACTACATTACGATACTCGGGAGAGACGCATTAGCAGGGTGCGCTATTCACATTACTGGGAGGCTTCCCTTCCCCTGCTGTACTTATAGGGTGCTGACATCATCTGTGTTAAGAAAGGGTCGTGTGCATCCGGTAGTGTGTTCTCCCAGTTGGCAAAAGGAACATTTCCCTCATACATATCTACACACACACAATAGCCCCCCCCCATCCAAACACACACACTTGACATCTGCAGGATTCAAACCCCTACCTAACTATGTCATGACACTTGAGACAGACGCATTAGCAGAGCGCGCTATTCGCATTACTGGGAGGTTACTTTTCTCATGCTGTACTTATTGGGTGCTGACATCATTGGTGTTTAGAAAGGGGCGTGTGCATCCTGTAGTGTGTTCTCCAGTTGGCAAAAGGAACATTTCCCTCATACAGATCTGCACACACACAATAACCCCCCCCATCCAAACACACACACTCAGCATCTGCAGGATTCAAACCACTACCTAACTATGTTATGACACATGACACAGATGCATTAGCAGAGCGCGCTATTCGCATTACTGGGAGGCTTCCCTTCTCCTGCTGTACTTATAGGATGCTGACATCATCTGTGTTAAGAAAGGGTCATGTGCATCCTGTAGTGTGTTCTCCCAGTTGGCAAAAGGCACATTTCCCTCATACATATCTGCACACACACAATAGCCCCCCCATCCAAACACACACACTTGACATCTGCAGGATTCAAACCCCTACCTAACTATGTCATGACACTTGAGATGGATGCATTAGCAGAGCGCGCTATTCGCATTACTGGGAGGTTACTTTTCTCATGCTGTACTTATTGGGTGCTGACATCATTGGTGTTTAGAAAGGGAATGTGCATCCCGTAGTGTCTTTTCCTATTTGCCAAAAGGAACATTTCTCTCCCACAGACGTACACACACACCAACCCCACTCACACACTGAGCATTTGCAGGATTTGAAACCCCTACCTAACTATGTTATGACACTTGAGATGGACGCATTAGCGGAGCGCGCTATTCGGATTACTGGGGAGTTTCTTTTCTCCTGCTGTACTTATAGGGTGCTGACATCATTGGTGTTTAGAAAGGGGCGTGTGCATCCTGCAGTGTGTTCTCCCAGTTGGCAAAAGGAACATTTCCCTCATACATATCTGCACACACACAATAACCCCCCCCCATCCAAACACACACACTCGGCATCTGCAGGATTCAAACCACTACCTAACTATGTTATGACACATGACACAGATGCATTAGCAGAGCGCGCTATTCGCATTACTGGGAGGTTATCTTTCTCATGCTGTACTTATTGGGTGCTGACATCATTGGTGTTTAGAAAGGGGCGTGTGCATCCTGCAGTGTGTTCTCCCAGTTGGCAAAAGGAACATTTCCCTCATACATATCTGCACACACACAATAACCCCCCCCCATCCAAACACACACACTTGACATCTGCAGGATTCAAACCCCTACCTAACTATGTCATGACACTTGAGACGGACGCATTAGCAGAGCGCGCTATTCGCATTACTGGGAGGTTATTTTTCTCATGCTGTACTTATTGGGTGCTGACATCATTGGTGTTTAGAAAGGGAATGTGCATCCCGTAGTGTCTTTTCCTATTTGCCAAAAGGAACATTTCTCTCCCACAGACGTACACACACACCAACCCCACTCACACACACACACACACACACACACACAGACACTGAGCATTTGAAACCCCTACCTAACTATGTTATGACACTTGAGATGGACGCATTAGCAGAGCGCGCTATTCGGATTACTGGGGAGTTTCCTTTCTCCTGCTGTACTTATAGGGTGCTGACATCATCTGTGTTTAGAAAGGGGACTGTGCATCCTGTGGGGAGGCAGACACCAAGCACACTCCAGCTAAGCTGGCATTCCCTAGGGCACACAGCCTACTGTTGACCCTACACCCATATGTTTATTTTTGAAATGCACATTATTTGTTGCTGATAGACTGTTTGCACATCTTTATTGCCATAGCATTCCCTGTTTGTATGAACAACTTGTGCATCTGTGGAAGATGTTTGCATCTGGGAGGGATCCACTATATCACGTATGTCTCTGTACTCATTTAGCTGTGTGCACTGGGCAGACTGCTATAATGTGGTTGATTCCTGGAATACAACATAACAATACCAGCTATGTGTGTCCAACTGCTACACCAAGCTTTTGCCTAAGTGTGTGAGCATGCCCAGTTGAGCCTTCCCATAGCATGTTGTCAATGTGTGTGAGCATGCCCAGTGTGAGCATTCCATATGTTGGACTCTGCAGCCCACCACATTTGTGGATGAGTGTGAACTTCAACAACTATCACCCGTTTATGGTTGTGTGTTGTGTGTCATGTTGTGTAGTTACGGTACAACTGCTTTGTGTGTGAACACAACAGGGTTATACTGTGCCTGCAGTGTTTGCATGGGATACTTTGCATACAGTTGTCAACATCCTTTCACACTGACCTAACACTGTAGTACTGTATAGTGTACTGGTAGTACTTTGACTGTGGTGGGCAGTATCCTAGGCTTTACTGCTATCACTGCTTTACATTTCGATAGTGGGCACAACAGCCTGGTTACGGGCCAGTTGTGTACATCTGACCATGTTGCATTCTGTTCAGATATGAACTACCTCAACCAGGCTTGTCCAACATTGGTAGTGTATTCCACAACATAGGTGTACATTTGCAAACACTAGCGATGTGCCCTGGTCCATGTGTAATGCTATTTGGAGAGTATGTATGTCCTTCAACACACATTGTACGCGGAGTTTGCCATGACATATGTCATGGTTAGTATACTGTGCCTCTGTCTACCTGTGACATGACAGTGGTACCCGGGATAAATCTACCATCTCCCATCCACTCATCAGGGTTCCTATTGAGGATAATTGATATGTGACTGTATGGGTAGCCTGTGCTGGGGGTGGCTTCTGTGTTTTGGAGCACACGGTACAGCTTGTCGTATGTACGTCAGTGCTGGGGTTCAGGTCTCTCATGTGCATAGCTCACTGCCATTCAGATTGTACAAGGTGCAGCATGTTCATTGATGCCAGCGACACAGGCAACACATGGCATCTGTGCAAGCTCTTTGATACTCCTGAGGAGGTACTGTTGGGGACTTTACAGTTGATGGAGGTGTCTGATGAGGTACATCCCACAGGGGCTATTGTAATCAATTGTACCACTGATGAAGGATGACTGCAGAGCCACAATGACCTCCCCTTATCTAGATCTGACAGCCTTTGTGATTAGGTGGGTATATGGTATGTTCCTGTAAACACTACAGCACATGTTTGTCCAATGCAGGATATCTATCACCTTGTGTCCCCAGGTCTCTCATTACATGTTAACTACATAATGGGGTCACACCTATGTGGTCATTGGTGGGCACTTACTGTATATCCACGGGGGTTGACTATACACGTTTCTGCTCTTAGCTTGCTGACATGGCTATGGCACCAGTTGTCTGTTTCTATGTGGCCCTTTTGTGGGATGCTTGTGTCAGCTGGTGGATCATATGTGGTGAGCAGTTTGTAGTCCTCTGCAGACATGTTCGGACACAGTCCGTCCATGTTTGCCTGTACCTATGGGACATATATACCAGATGAGGGGGATCCCAGGACAAAGCCTTGTGGGATGCCAGTTATATCTGGTTTGTAGTCTGACATGGCCGCAGCATGTCTGACCATGTCTGTTCTGTCCTTGGTCTGGTTTGCAACCCCTCTACTGACATGTGGGTTATATTTCAGCTGGTGAGCCTATCTATAATGAACACATAGGGTATTGTATAGAAGCGTTTGCAAGGTCCAGAAACACTGTGTGGACCACATTGCCCTCATCAATGACCTTAATGGCTGTTTCAATTGAGTCACACTTGGTTAGGGGCAGGATCTGCA
This sequence comes from Protopterus annectens, assembly GCF_019279795.1. NCBI lineage: Eukaryota > Metazoa > Chordata > Ceratodontiformes > Protopteridae > Protopterus > Protopterus annectens. Next base: position 1,107,662,084 of record NC_056747.1, read on the forward strand.
CTTGGGAAGGCCACACTGGGTTGGGTCCGGTGTCAGTAGGTCCCCAATATCTCTCTGTCTGTGGTACATGCTGATCCTTTCCATAGCTGTGCAAGCCGAGCTTCTCAGGAGTCTGCGGTAGTAGTGTTCAGTATCCATTCAGGCAACACCTTTGTTGAGAAGGACCACTGTTGTTCTACACTGCTCGTTGGGTACATATTCTGTGGTAAGGCTGACATTGAGCAGTAGTGTGGTTTGGCATTCCATTCATCTTGGAGTCCATGTTGCACTAAGCCCAGGACAACATCTCATACCATTGCTGCTGTGTGTTTTGCTTTGTAGATGGTGGCTGTTACCTCAGCATCTGCAATGTCAGGGGGCCAGCAGCCTTCTGGGTTAGATATTCTGCATTCGGGGGGGGGGGTTTGCACTGCACCTGTCAGGATGTATGTTGGCAATATGTGTGTGTGTTTGTGATATTTGTGTGATTCAGGGCATATCTGTGAATTCCCAACATGGTTCCTACCTTCAGTTGTGTAAGCCTTGGGATTATCCTTAGTGTCCTGTACAATTTGTATCTTCATAGGTTCATAGGGTCATACTAGGCTATCCACCCTGGGCATTTGTTAGCCTAGCCAGAGTGTGTGTGGCTTTTGACACCCCTTGCTATGTGCATATTATGGCCATTTATGTGTTGCTTGGCTGTGCCTCTGTCTGGACATGACACAGTGAGGACCCCCAGTGTAACTCAATGATCATCCATCCACTTGGCAAGAGTCCTGTTGAAGGGATTCAGTGAGGGGCTCTGCCTAACATGGAATGGGATTGTGGTCCAGGGTGTGGGGAGCCTCTGGATTATGTATCTGTCCCACCAGCACATCCGATTTCATTATTTTTTGGGGTTGACATCTCTCCCTCTCACAGCTCCGATGGAGTTGTGTTTTCTGGGGTGGAGCATGTCCATTACTCCTGTGTTGGGCATGGCCTCCTACAACAGGCATGCAATGCCTCTGTGTAGGCAGTATGTGACTGGATTCAGCTGGGGTGTCTACAGCCAGGCGGCATATGACATATATTTGTGACCCTTTATCCTCTTGGTGAGGTACCTTTGAGGTCTTTATAACTGCTGCAGGTGTCAGGTAAGGTACATCCCATATGAGGCATTGTACTGGATTATGGGTGTGATTGCAGAAAAGTATGGGGGCACAATGACCTCTGTTGCCGTAGATGTGACTCCTTTCCTGCTACGGTGTCAAATGTAGACAGTCTTCCTAGCCACATTGGCAATGTGGGTGTCACATAACAGGTTACTGTCCACTTGTGTCCCTAGGTCCCTGGTTACTCTTTCTATACATACTGGTTTACCACCTATGTGGTAATTAGTGATACCTTGTTTGTTGTTTTGTGGGACATTCATACTGCCCATTGTCTTCAGGACAGCTGGGTGGGGTTATTGTGTGTGAGGGTGCGGTCTGTAGCATGCTACAGACTGCACAGCAGTCTTGCCTGCAGTTAGTTGCACATGTGTGAACTCCAATGCCTTGTGCATTGTCAGTTACCTGTACGTATGGGTGTCTGTGCTGACTATGGATACTCACCCTCCTTTTCTGTTTCATTCCAGGTGTTGGGGCCATGACACATGATACGTGGTATAACCTGGTAGTGCTGGTGTGCTGTCAGGAGGCTTGCAGCAGGTTTCTGTCGCTGCACAGACATCGATGTTCTCCATTCTGGGGATGGCCTCGGGAGCATGCATATTGGGGTGTACACATCTGGCATTGGTCAGCATTTCCCTTATGTTTCTTCCCACTTATGTTTTCTAGGGTGGTGGGTCAGTCTTTTCAGCCTTGCCTACAAAAGGCTCTATGGAGGTGGCAAAGGCCTTATCCAATATTCAGACGCACAGGGGTAACAGGTGCAGGCCATCCCAAGGACAGCTGCGTGGCTTGTCAAGCATGACATCCCAAGCGGACAGACATTGCATCCCCTTGGAATAACACCAGTAAGTGTGCCACTTGCTATGACTGCTCATTCCATGTTTGTACTGTGGCCTTACTCTTGGTAAGGGTAGGATGCTGTGAACAGTGAGTGTCATACTGGCCTGGACTACATAATCAGTTAGCTCATCTATGTCTCTTTTCATGCAGTGTAGGGCGGTACATCTCAGGTCATTCACACCAGCATGGACTATGACTGCATCATATGTCTACTTGCTTTGGAGTGACCTACATACTTCTGTTATGTGGCATATTGTGGCAGCCTACAGGCAGCTTACTGTACCCTTTCCCTTGTTCAGTCTGGTGTGCGGGACAGCAGTGTGTCTGACTATGGAGTCACCTATTACAACTGTATCAGGCATGTTGTTTCTCCTTCTGGCCTGTGACTGTTTGGCACACCAGATTTGTGTGCTATGTGTTGCATGTGCTATGTTTGGAGGCTGTTTGATTGGGTGTCTCCTTTAGAGGCCTCTGTTGGTGTGCTGTGTTTGTAAATTGTGCCTCCGGGAATGTTTGTCTGTGTTTATGTGTTTGATTTGCAGTTGTGATAGGTCTATGTGGGACTGTGTTTGTGGTGTGTGTGGTTACCTTCTCCTACTGACTTGTTTTGGGAGTACTGAGTTGGGGGAGCTCAGCCTCCAGTTTGGATGGATGGTTGCATCTCTCACATATGTTTGTATTTCTTGGGTGGTGTTGGGGTTGTCTGTGTACTTGGGGCAGATGTGACATTGCCTCAGCATTCACAGATTCCACTTGTTGTGGCTGGCCTTAGTGGATTGCATGTGTGGACAGATCCTATTGCCATACTACTGATCAGTGATTACTTCATTGTTCATGTTTGCTCTATCATGTAGTGGCTTCCTCATTCTCTTGCATGTTTTGGTTATGGCTGGTGTCCACCATGCCAGATTTAGGCACTGTGTCTTGTTTTAATTTAGGACTGCATACTCCAAGCATTCCTGGCAGTGTTCATGCCATGGCTGTATTACAGGTTCTGAGGTGTGGCCCATATTTTGCACCTGCACGGGACCTTTAATGGATTCCACATCAGTTTGGAGGAGTGCAGATATTGCTTAACACATGTTTTCCACTGTGGTTTCCCGGCCAGGGACTGTGGTCGGGATTTTTATATCTAGTGTGATTACTCTATGGTCTGGTTTTACCAGTGAGCAATGCACTTCTCATCTTGACATCCAGTACCCATGTTGCTGATTATCACATCCAGTATGCTTACCCCTTCTGTGGGAGTGGTACATTGTTCCTGGGCCTTTTGGTTTGTGGATTCTATGAACCTTTGTCCGACACTGTTGGAGCTAGTATAATGCTCCCAGTGTATGTCTTGGTATTTGCAGTCACCCAATATAATGTGGGTTTGAGGACTTGATATATTCATGTATTCCAACATAGGCCGGATGCAGTTCCTGGTGTTGGGACAGTAGTCTGTAGCAGGCTATAAACTGGGGGGCAGTTGTAGCCACTGTTACTTGAGCATGGCTAGTCCATGCTGCTTTTTGTTGTGGTACCGACATGGGGGTGTGGTTATCCTTGAGAATTCTTGCTAGTCACCATCATTTTGTAGCTTGGTCCAAGTTCTGAGGCTGTACAGCACAGTATGAGGTGTAACCTGGTAGTGTTAGGGTGCTGTTGTGAGCCTTGCCTCAGTTTTCTGTTACACCACAGTTATCAACATTCACCATACTGGGTGAGTTTAGACTGCATGCATCTTGCTGATTCAACTTATCCCTTATCTTATTCTTATCCCTTCTGGTACCTCTGGAGATAGGTTTGTGTTTTGAGCCTTACTTATTCAGGGTGCACTGTGGGTGACAACAGCCTTTGCCAGTATCCATACGGCCTGCACTGCTAGGTGCACGCCAGTCCTAGCAGGTGGTGCATCATGTCATGCTCAGCATGTCATCCCAGACTGGCACACATTGGGTCCCCTTCGGATAACTGCGATACTTCAGGCAATTGTTGCACTTGATCATCTCATTGTCATGTTGTGGCATGATACTTGGTGAGGGTAGGATGTTAGTCAGGGTCCTCAGGTGTGCATATGGTACTTGGTGTTACATTACTTAACACATAGCATTCATGCCTCAGGTGGTGCAGCAGGGCTGCCTCTGTCGGATGCACATATTACACTTCCCTGTACATGTTTGAGAGCAGGTTGTGTCACGTTAGGCATCCATTTTACTATATGAGTGAGTCGGAGAGGGGTATCATTCCCAGGGTTCCTACTGAGCCAGTGTATGTGCTATGCGTTGCCTCTTTGCCAAGGCCAGGGCATACTGGGCACGCCTCCTTCTGCCTACTGGGGCAGGCTCAGGTTGTTCCTCCTCCGAGTCACGCAATGCCTGTGATGGCCTTGGCAATGGTGGGGGGCTGTTTGGCCCTGCCCTATGCTGGTCCTGCTGCAGCTGTTTTCGCAAGATCATATTATGTAGCATGGCACATACCATGACAATTTGGGTACATGTAGTTGGTGTGTACTGCAAGGCTCCACCAGATGTGTCCAGACACCGGAACCATGACTTGAGCAGCCCAAACACACGCTCTATCACATTACGTGTTTGTGCGTGTGCCTCATTATGGCATTCCTGTTCAGGTGTGTGTGCGTTTCTGATGGGTGTCATCAGCCACGGCTCCAGTGCATAACCTGCATCCCCCACTAGGTGTCCGTGTGGGATGTCCCCATTGGCAAATGTCTGGTACAGCTGTGTCAAATGCCAGATGTGGGAATCGTGATAACTCCCAGGGCAGCCAGCACACACATTCATTATTATTCCCTGGGCATCACACACGACCTGGCAGTTGATGGAGGGGAAGCCCTTGCGGTTTATGTAGGCCCTACCCTGCTCTCCTGCTGGTGCTTTGATGCATATGTGCAGTCTATAGCACCCAGTACCTCAGGGTATTCCGCTATTTGCTGGAAGAGATGCATATTGCTGGCCAATACCTCACGGGCATTAGGGAAATATACATGATCACCGACATGTGCTGACATGGCATCCAGGAACTGGTGTAGTACCCTGGAGGCTGATGCCTGTGATATCCCCATCATATCGCCAGTTGGTCTCTGGAAGGTACCTGTTGCTAGTATTCTTAGGCCAACACATACCTTGGTTTCCACTGGGATGGGTTCCCCTCTGTTGGTTCTGTGTGTGAGGCGTGGCCTGCACAGCTCAACAATCTGCTGCAGGAGCTCTCTGTCCACTCTATAGCGCTCTACTATCTCCAGCTCATGTAACCCGTGGTAGGTGACCCTGGGCCTGTACACTCTTCTCCGTCTCCTCACTGTGGGTTGTCTGGCACCTTCTGCATTGTCACCACCCTCAGCAAGTCTCCTATGTCTCCTTATAACAGCTATGGCAGCCCCTAGCATTTCTGCTCTGAGTTCAACTTTTTCAGTTTTCACTTTTATTAGCTTACTCCTGTCTTGCAGTGTCTCTTAATGAGAACATCCTGCACTACTGTTTGCAGAGTTTTAAGTGCTGGGCTGGGCTACTATTCTGCCTGTGTAATTGCCTGCTTCTAATTATTTTCACCTGCTAGCTTCAGCAGTTATCCCTGCTAGCTTCCTATTAATTCTGTTGCTTCCTTTTTCCTCTCTGTTTCCTCAGGGGGGAGCAAGTTGCATACTATCTGACACACGCTCACAGTGGCTTACACGCGCGCACACGTGCTTCCACGGTTAAGGATCTCCTTATTCAGGTTTAAATGCGCGTACACCCACGCAAACACTGTTACACATCTGTAAAGAGCCTCCTACATCCTCAGACTGCCTTACACGCGCGCACACCCGCGCAAACAGTGTTAAACATCTCCCAACACGCTCCCACATGCTCACACTGCCTTACACGTGTGCACACTGCCTTACTCGTGCTTCATTGCGCGCACACGTGCGCATGCACGGCCAGCAAGAAACTTTGGTATAGGTAACAGTGTACACCTTCCATTTCTTGTCTTTCCATGACTTATCTAGTGGCACACCTCTTTCCATGATCTGTGCCTGTCATCTGTCATGTTACACTGGCCTCCAATGAACTGCATTTCTGTCTACCATTCCCCCCCTGTGATGTCACCTATCTCCTACTCTATTCCTCCCCCTTTTCTATCTCTTACACTACTCAGACAGTGCTCATTTGCTATGTGACTGTGGGATTCAGTATCCTAACCCTCATTTACATGAGATTGCCTACTAATGCTTAGTTACATGTCTTAGACTCAGCTTTCCCCCTTAGCAACCACTACACGGTGGCCATGTTGGTTTTGGTCTGCTGGTCCCTGCATTGTCATTCCATGTATTGCATGAAACCCACATTTGTGGGTTTATAACCTTCTTTTTTATGGTTTTATACAGCGCAGCCTGTTTGCACGGGGCTGCGCTGGGTTTAAACATCGGCAATTGCCGAAAAAAAAAATTCATATTTTTAATATTTTTGCATCGGGTTATCTTGCCAATGGCCACATATTTGGCCATTGGCACGCTACCTGACTCATATGCAACCTTTTTTTGGAGCTGGCATCGCTCCGTTGTTGATTTTGCAGAGATGTACTCAGTTGTCAACTGAGTACATTTCTGCAGCTAAAACGTCTCCTACACGGACTGGTTTCTGCTTCGTGGATCGCTAAAATACCTCATTTGCATACCTTTCGGCTGCAAGTGAGGTATTTAGCATGTCCACGCCCAGTCCGTGTAAGAGACATTTTAGCTCGTCTCTTACACGGAGTTTAGGGCTGTTCCTGGATCGCGAGGCTTGCATGGAGTGTTGCACGTCTCTTACACTCCATGCAAGCCTTCGTGAATCCTGCCCAGTGTTCAATTTTTCCACCTATAGTTAAATTTTGCTCAGCCAAGGGATTCAATGAATTGCTTATCTTAGTAAAGTGGACTCGTGATCATTTCCAGGAGAAAGCACAGGACTAATTAACATTATCCATGCCACCAGATTGGCATAGGATTCATGTTGATTAATTGAAGGCAGTTTTGACGAATCTAAATACATTGAAACCAGTTCGCTGAAACTGCCTTCAGTGGACATTGAAACAATTTTTTTGCAGGGGCAAGACTGCACAACAGTGGAGAAAAAGGCAATCTCCACTTTCATCAAAGGCAGTTTAGTGAACTGGCTTTGGTTTCCTTGCTCTATGAAATCATCTTTGATGTAATGACGTGCTCCCATTGTCACATTAGGATGTGGTTTTGTGCACAAGACCAATCACCACATGGGGTAAACCACTACTGGAGACCAGTCTAAGAATTAGAAAGGCTAACCACCCTGCAGAAACCTTTAGCTTTTTTTGAGTCACTATTGATAGTTTACAATGGCAGTATGCCCCACTACTTTTGCACAACAGAATAAAAGTAAAAGCTGGATAATAGTAATTAGAGATAATGAAGGATACCGAGGGATGGAGTGGGAGTGGTAAAATTGTGACAGATTGAATGACCAGGTGTAATGAAATGGCAGTGGTGCCCTTTGAAGTGTGGTTGGGTTATTTGGACCTTCTGATAGTGGAGAATGTGTGGAAAAAGAAAGACATATTGATGGCTGTTCCCCTTTATGAAGGAGGAATAAACATGATGGTTTATTGTGCTTTGCAGACTGCAAAACAGCACTCAGTATTTTAACAGAAAATGGTAGGGTGTCTTTGTCAGTTCTATGGGGTTGGTGATGTGAAAAGAAGAGGACAAAGGTGATGAGCAGGGTCACAAAGCAGACTGAAAAAACTGTAAAGAGAATATGAGGAATGATGACTATACGAGTGGATGTGAGTGAATTTTAAAGGCTGAACTCAAATCTACATTAGCAGATTACTCATTGTGGTGTAATGATGTATGCAAGGGGAGATGTGAGACTAAGTGAATTTTAAATTTGGAAATTAAATTGACATTAGAGGATCAATCATTTAATGTGTGTATAATGTCTGTAAAGATGGATGAAAGAATGAGTGAATTTTAAATGAGGAAATTAAATTGACATTAGTGGTTTGGTAACTGAATGAGTGTGTATAATGACACAGGTAGAGGAGGATGTGACACTATGTGAATTTTAAGTGTATATGTTAAAAGAACACTAGTATGGGGCTTACTGGGTTAAAATATAAACTGAAGAGATGGAAAAGAAGAAGGTTAAACGGGAGGAGAATTCTGAGAGGGCATGGGAATACAGTACAGATTGTATTAGTGCAGTATATTACAGACTGGCTAGCAAGTACTAACCATGCTTAGTTTGTCTAAGCTGGGATAACTTTGAGATAATCCGGGGGGTTGAATAGTCAGGGGCATAAAGGGACAGGTCAGTAAGGTATGAAGAGCCAGAGCAGAAAGAGTTGGTACATCAGGGGCAGTGAAAGGACCATGATTCACAGGGATCAGCATTTTCCATAATGGATAACCTCCTGGATAGTATTTCCCTACCAGACCTACCCCTCATAAAATGAAGGGGGATATTTTTCAGTATCTAAGTGAAACTACACTAAGGACAGTGTAGGGACAGATAACAGGAATGCAACCCATTGACCTGGAAGGTTGATCGCACAAGTGTTTGAGAAGGAATTTCATGGCACTTAAAGCATTCCCTGGTGTTCAGTGGCTCCACCCCCCCCTCCTGTTGTGACATTGATGCCATTATGATAAGTAAAGTAAGCCCTGATGTTCTAGTGTATCCCCCCACCCTCATCCCTGTTTTGCTGTTGGTGTTGTTATGGCACATTAAAAGTAAGCTCTGGTGTCTAGTGGTCCACCCTCCCCACATTTGAGTTTGGTGGTTGAACATAGCCTTTTTGCTGTGCTCACTACTGCAGTATGGTGGGGCTGGCCATGTTGATCTACATGGATGAGTGTTTTCTTGAGTCACTCAGTTGTGCAGATCCCTTCCTGGAGGCAGTTCTGGGAAGAGAGCACATGGCTAATTAGCATATACTGCTCTCCCTGGAATGGCTCATTAACATTCATCATGGCCATGGGGCCAGCTCTTTGTAGTGCTGCATGTCTTCTTGTTGGGGACCATGCAACCCCACATAAGGCTGCTTGCTGAATTGCTGTGATGAGTACATGGCTGTGTAGATGTCAGGGTACCTTCATAAATGGAGTCTGTAGTGCTTAGAGGTACGGTAGTGATAGTGTAGACAGAATAATTTTTGAGATAAGTACTTATATATTTGCATGCATTCACAAACGAAATCGGTAGAAGAGTTAGTAGAACTTGCACAGTCTGCAAACCCTGAGGTCAGAGAGAGAATGTTGGTAAATCGGTCCTACAATTTGGCTGGACACAAGCTGGAATATCTCTGAACAAATGTTAATATTCCACCACTTGATAGTAAGATAAAAGCTGTTACCCATCAAGGCTGTTGTAAATATGTAAAAACTTTTAATAAAATATAAGAGCAAAGCTGCAAATAATTGTAGATATATTTTTGACTGTTTTATATAGCAACACTGTAACTGTTTAGTAAAATACCTAGACATTTGTCTTTTGAGAAGTGCAGTCCCTGCTAACATGAAAAATGTCTTTGACTCAGCTGATCACTAGCTACTAGATGAGGAAGTTAAGAGCATGACTTTATTTGAAATTTGAAGCACCCCAAACTAGGTTGACAAGGATTTCCAGTTTCCAAACCAAGTGTACTTCCAAGGTCAAAGTGAAATCAATGGCTCCTAAAACTGCCCTATGCATGGGTCAGTCCCCGGCCTTTTGCTACTGCATATCCCTGTCATTCACCTAATTTTGAAGTTATTGCACATGCTTGCAGCTCTGACTGCAGATGAGACAGCCCTTCTACATCACTGCTTCTAATTTTTCTAAACAAGTCAGTCTCCAGAAGGCCTATTCTATGATATGCAGTTGATATAACCAGAAAAAAAACATTAAGTAACGAGCTCCTGAAAAGCAGTTTTTTTTATTTAATCTAGTTATCAGAAGCCCTTTCTACCTGATAAGTTAGTGACCTAAGCGGCACTGTACATGAAAGTAGTCCATTGCATAAATAACCTAATTATTTATTTTTCTTATGTAGGTACTATGCATTTTTGCAAAGATTTATTGTTACGTTGGAAGCCATATGTCAAGTGTATGGTGTAGAATTTTTCTGTCCATGTCTGCTCTGAAAACCTGGGGCCAACCATGAAGTTTAATCCAGTCAAGAAAATATAACTAACTAACTAACTAAAGTAAATAAACAAACAAAGAAAACAAATAAATACTTCACTTTTAGCTTCATGCAACCTGTTGGCTGGTTACCTTGTCAGACAACCCCACAGTCTTAAATCTTGAATTGAATAATGCTGTACATTGGATGAAGGCAGGGCAGCAAAGGATAAAGGCGTTATCATTCTTTGGGTAGAATATGGTCTGCCACTTAACTGAATCTTTAGAGTTCAGTGACCCCAGGTTCTGCTAAAATGAAATATGCAGGATTTTTTTTCTTTATTTGAATTATTATGTTAAGCTGGAAAGTACAATGAATAACAAGGAACCATTCATCCATAGCTTAGTTATAGTCAAAGCAATGAGTATGCAAGTGCACCAAAAAAATATAATTTATAATACTTCTCAGCAGTATTACATTATTATATTGTTAGATACAATGATGAATACTAAGACATAATCTGACTGACTGAGAAGAAAGGTAAGCAACAATGATAAAAGATGATGTAATACCTCAAGTCCATCAGATATGGTACATCTCATCAAGTCACATTTGTATCAGTGAGTTATTCTGTGAACTTTATGGATCAACAACAATTAAAATTGAAATTAAATTGAGTACAATGCCCCCTTTGGTGTGCCTAACTGGCATATCCAACAATTGGAATGTCTACAGAGGATCCTCACTAAAAGAATACAGGGCATAAGCAAAATGTCCTATACAGACTGCCTCAAGGCCCTATCCCTGTATTCTGTCTCCTACAGGCTGTTGAGGGGAGATCTATGCCTGGCACACAGGACATTGTCAGACCCCACTCTGATGGACCTCCTGTATATCCACAAAAGAAACAGTGCCAGAATTACCCATTCTAAAGACTTACACCTTGCCTGTGATATAAATAGTACCTGCTGGAGAGACAGATGTGTATCCCAAAGACAACCACGTCTATGGAACAGGCTCCCCATCCATGTGAAGCAGAGTTCCTCCCTAACCCAATTCAAGTGCAACATAGACAACTGGATGGGAAACCAGAAATTCATCCTTTGTTTGGCACTGATGTCTCTAATGAACACAGATAACCTATAAATGGTTCATGTCCCAAGCCCATGCTGACACTTATAAAGGGTATCAGAACTTGTCAGAGATTTGGGATGCATGGCTAGGTTTAAAAAGGCCCTTGTGGTCTTTAGCCTAGTAAACACTTATGAACCTTTGAGCCTATAAAATACTACCCTAGGTAAACTTCTGGCATATGCTCCCTTCATTTTCCCCTCTTGCAGAGTGAACACTGTTACAAACTATAATCACATTTGATATCATACCACCCTGGGAAAAATGGGCAGTGTGTCCCAACAATCAGACCTCAGTTAACCAGTGTCCCAACAATCAGACCTGCATTAACCAGTGTCCCAACAATCAGACCTAAGTTAACCAGTGTCCCATCAATCAGACCTGAGTTAACCATGTAAACTGTTATGGAACTGGAGGTACACAGCTAGAAGGTACTTATTTATTTAAGTTTATTTACTGGGGTAGGGAACTGATCATCAATTGAGCAATTTCAGTCCCAGCCTGGGATGTACTATAAAGCGTCTTACGAAAAATAAGACAACAAAATGCCAGCTACTAAAATATATGATTCATTCTATTTACAACATTTTAAAGGCTAAAAAAATATTAATGATGTGCAAAGAAGCATGCAGAGCAATGGACAGAGTAATGTAGGATTGATTTCAGTAAAGTTGCTTCATTCCCTAATCTTCAGGGGTATCACTGCTTTATACAAGATAGCTGGACTAACTACCAGTGGCAGAGAGCATTGCTTGGTGTGTGCGTACTCTCCTCTACCTTAACCGATGGCAACTGACTCACACCCCATCTCCTGATCCAGCATCTTACATTCAGAATTAGTCAAACAACCAATGCGCATTGGGAACTGCTGCCAGATTAGGAAATGAACCCTCTCTGCTCTGGGTCCCTACACCTAGAACCATCCCTGCTCTGAGTCCATGCAACTAGAACCATCCCTGCTCTGGGCTGATGCACCGAGAACCTTCCCTGCTCTGAGTCCATACAACTAGAACCCTTCCTGCTACAGGTCCGTACACCTAGAACCATCCCTACATGTTCCCTATTAAGTAAGTGAATGGTTAATATAGCGAGCGCTGTTTAATCTACAGCTAAATGTCGAAATGACAAAATCCCGAAGACACGGAACAGCAATTTTTTTCCCAGGGGAAAAAAAAATCACTTGGCCGTTTTTGGGACATTGCCATTTCCTCCACTGTGGTGTGATCTTGGAGTTGGTATATTTAAGTAGGGGGGTGGGGGGGGCACAGCTCCCAACATCGGGGAGTGTGGAGTGCAAAGCCCCCCACTTTATTTTGTGTTTGGATTTTTTTTTATGGACCAGTGATTTTTTTCCCTGGGGAAAAAATCGCTGTTCCATTTGTTCAGAATTTTGTGATTTCATTTTTTTTTTTTTTTTGGGTCGATTATACACTGTTTACTATTTTAAACATTCGCTGTTATAATATAGACCCTCCCTACACTGGGCCCATGCACCTAGAATCTTCCCTGCTCTGTGTTCATATACCTAGAATTATCTCTGCTCTGTGTCCATACACCTAGAACCATCCCTGAGTCAATGAACTGATAACACTCCCTGCTCTGAGTCCATACATCTAGAACCATTCCTACTCTAGGTCCATGCACCTAGAGCCATCTTCATCCCAATGACATCATTGTAGCTAAAGTAAAAACCTTTCAATCCAGCCTCTTAACCTTCCTGAAAATTAGAGCTTGAAGCAGACTCTTCACTCTAGCATGGTCTTGTTTTACTGTTGTGCATCGGGTATGCACTCATGTCTTGAGCGTTTCTTTTTTGCTGCTAGTAGCATATCCTAAAGTAACTGTCATGAGCTGTATCTTTTTTCAGATATTGTACTTTAATGTTAGTCACTGTATATATTACATTTGTTAAACAGACTGGTTTAGCTGGTCCAAGTATCCCTATTCATTAAGCATGGGGAGAAAAGCTCCAGACTTCTAACACAATATTATACAGGTGGATTGTGAAAACTGATATGTTACTTTTCTGGAGTGCAAATAATCCTAAGAAGTGAACAGGGCTGGGACAGCACTGATAGTGAACTGGGATGCAGTACAGGATATGTTCAGCATGTAAAAGCTGATAAAGAGAAAATACTGCAGCTTACAATTAGGCACTTTCAAACTGGGTAGCATTGTGTTCTGACATGCAGGTTTTAGGTGGGATTTGAATGTTACTAGAGAGATGCTAATGCAGTGGCTAGTGAAAACTGCATTCCATTTGCATTGGGAGACACTCAGTTACCTGCAGGTTTTGTCATCCTATCTAAATTGGGTCCCATATGCTTTCCATTTGGCAAACACATGCGCGTGCATGCATGCGCGCACGTGCTTGCACACACACACACACACACACACACACACACACACACACACACACACACACACACACACACACACACACACACAATATACGCATTATAGTTTTGAGCCAGAGTCAATATTTTTCAAACACAACCACTTTATTATTGCATTTTTAATTGTCCTGAAAGGATTACATTGTTAATGATTATAAGATGAGAGAGATTGCATGAAACATGTATCATACTTTACTGAAAAGGAAGGAAAAATACATTGTGATGAAAGTATTGAAATTAAGACTAAATATGCCAATAAATCGATCTAGGTAGCTTGGACTGTACTGCTGCATGTATTTGGGTAGGGTTTGACTGTACTGCTGCATGTATTTGGATAGGGTTGGACTGTACTGTCATATGTATTGTGAAAGGGTTGGATGGTACTGCTGCATGTATTGTGGTCGGACTGTACTGTACTGCTGCATGTATTTGGGTAGGGCTGGATTGTACTGTCGCATGTACTGGGCAGTGTTCAACTGTACTGCTGCATGTATTTGGGTAGGGTTGGACTGTACTGCTGCATGTATTTGGGTAGGGTTGGACTGTGCTGCTGCATGTATTGTGGTAGGGTTGGACTGTGCTGCTGCATGTATTGTGGTAGGGTTGGACTGTGCTGCTGCATGTATTTGGGTAGGACTGGACTGTACTGCTGCATGTATTGTGGTAGGGTTGGACTGTGCTGCTGCATGTATTGTGGTAGGGTTGGACTGTGCTGCTGCATGTATTGTGGTAGGGTTGGACTGTACTGCTGCATGTATTTGGGTAGGGTTGGACTGTACTGCTGCATGTATTTGGGTAGGGTTGGACTGCGCTGCTGCATGTATTTGGGTAGGGTTGGACTGTGCTGCTGCATGTATTGTGGTAGGACTGGACTGTACTGTTGCATGTATTGGGTAGGGTTGGACTGTACTGTTGCATGTACTGGGCAGGGTTGGACTGTACTACTGCATGTATTGGGGTAGGGTTGGACTGTACTGCTGCATGTATTGGAGTAGGGTTGGTGGGGCAATTAAGGGTAGCAGAATGTACATAATTTAGAAATAGTTTGAAGGAGATGTGTGGGCAGTCATTGCACTGGACAGAGCACAGTTTAGAGGAAGAGGCAAGTAATAGTTGGGATTCACAGTTATGAGATTATGGAATGAGGATATAAACTATCTCTCCACAATAATATAGTTATGATACTCCCAGTCTGTATTTATTGTGATTGTGTCATGTACTAGGGGATGGAAATAAAGACTAGATTGTGGCTTTGACTATGACACATTCACTCTGTGTCTCAAAACGTCTTAACAATTTAGACTAGAAGCATATCCGTTGACTTGAGAAAAGCTGATTGGCAGAAGTTTTCTGGAAAGAAGAGAAGGTATAACCGTGTTCTTGCCTGGCTGATAACTCCTTTCTGCAAAGCAGATGTATTGAGCCCTCTTACTGATCACTAACTGTCACAGCACTTGGTATTATGGGATTACTGATCACTAACTGTCACAGCACTTGTTATTATGGGATTATCCCTTTTATTGTACTAGTTCAGAGAATTCACTTTGCTAGAGCTCATTCTATCTTTTTGGAAGTCCTTTTTATTGCTGATTTCCAAATGCATTTGATGTAGCCCATTCTGCTGCATAAGGTGTAGTCCTTTGAACATATAATGAGGGCTGGACACCTCCCCCATAAATATTCTGTGTAGTATCTTCCTGTTCTATAGCCTTTAAAAAATGTTGAGAAATAGTGTAGGGTGTAAGCAATGCAGCTATTACAGAAATGAGGCCCCACTTTGCTTTAACAGAGATCTGTGGTTTTAGGTTAGCTACTTGAGTTGCATCCCCCTGGCCCCTCCCCAACCCCCCGACCAGTACCACCACATATCTTCATTATGGCTAAGCCCTGTAATTCCCGAAGTACTCAGTGATATTGGTAACAGGCCTCTAAGCACGATTATGCTAGGCAGTGCGACTGACATGTGGCTGTGGTGAACAGCAGCTGTTTCATGTTAGCAGTTTCTAACCTTCTGATTAAGAGAACTCCTTAGAATTATTTTTAGAATCTTCCAGAGTTTGGGGTCTGTAGAGGGAGAGCCCTGAAAAACCTCTCTGGAGAAATAAAATACGCTTTTATCCTGCCTACCGATTCTTCTCTTATGTGGAATACTGTGGGTGGCATGGCAGTTTGTGATCTGTCTCTAAGCACAGCGACCAGAGCAAAAAACACATTTCCTTTCCTGAGGTCAGACTGAAGTGCCGTGGGGCAAGCCATCCAGTCGCCACGAGAAACCAAGGTCCGTCAGCTGACACCACTTTGAGAAGGGAGCTGTAAGTGCTGTTCCTGATCCTTGATTATAGTGTTGGTCATTGTGGCTTTTTATGTGTATATGATTTCCAAGTTCATACAGTTTTAACCCTGTGTAAACCAGATGACATTTTTTTATCCTGTCAGAACTTGCTAACACTCCACACTGTTTAGAAGTCTGGGTAACTAGATCAGCAAGTGCAGTACAAGAAACCTGTGCTTGGATATAATACCATCATCCCTTTCTTTGTCCTGGCCTTGGTAAAAGCAGGGCTTCTTGGTGGTCCAATGTTATTGAAACTGGTACAGTTTTCAGATTAACAATGGTGCTAGTATTAGCTGACACTCATATTGCAGTTACCTAACACTTGCGTCAGCTGCAATCTGTCTCAGCTGACATTTGATATTAGCAGTGATTTCAGGTTAATGCTAAAGTGGTTGTGATTTTTTTTGCAGATTTTTTTAATCCAATATTAATACAACTGCTATTTAACACATACTGGTATTAGTACCAGGCTGGTACTAGAACATCCACCGGTAATACAATAATTTTCAAATTATAGCAGCATTCATGCTAGTCTGATATGGATATTAGTAAAAAAAAGTCAGATGGAGATATATGTAGGCTATGTTTAAAATGCTGCAAGTTATGGTGTGATCTATAGTGATAGTGCAGATTGTTAGGGCTGTGAGCTATAGTTCCTCTGGTACAGAGCTTAGGCCCCTCGGCCCTCATTTGCCTAGTGTGTGATCTTGAGTAAGTCACTTAACCAACATTGCCCCTACGTTACTAAATGAGTATTATTTTTATTATTATTATTATTATTATTATTATTATGATCATCTCAGAGCAGAGCTACCATAGTGTGAGTGAATGTGTGTGTGTGTGTGTGTGTGTGTCTGTGTGTGTGTGTGTGTGTGTGTGTGTCTGTGTGTGTGTGTGTGTGTGTGTCTGTGCGTGTGTGTGTGTGTGTGTGTGTGTGTGTGTGTCTGTGCATGTGCACGCACGCGTGTATGTGTGTGTGTGTGTGTGTGTGTGTGTGTGTGTGTGTGTGTGTGTGTGTGTGTGGGAGTGCACATCCATATATGTGTGTCTGTGTATGTGTCTGGTGGGAATATGTTCAACAGCCCTATAATACAGGGAGAATACAGAGCCTTTTGTTTGTTGCCTATTAGCATGAGGCATGATTTGAGCAGTATCTGTTTTCTGGGTTTGTATTATTCATAGCCAAGCTGCCTGGCACTGTTTCCCATAAAGAACATTAAGCAGGATGGTTGTGACATTTCTTCGTTGGCGATTGCCACCAGTTGTCATTAAAAAAGCATCATTATCATTGTGTCTCTCTTCTTTTCCATGATGGTTTCTAAGTTGCCAGCAATGCCATCACAAATAGGCAACTGCGGTTTGTATTTATTTACAAACTTATTTTACTCAAGAAAACTCCATGAAATGAATATGCCTAAGTTGTAATGCTGTTGAAGGTAAGTTCACCTTAGACCAGTTAAAGATGGGCACTCTATGACAAGATGGATTATAGAAGAACTTCTAGTAGGTTGTACTTTGTGATATCAGAATGGCATTGTTTTTTATCATTTATATACTCGTGTCATCTAATCTACAGGGATTTGGAATGCAGTGAATCACTGCAGTTCAGTTCATTTGAGATGGCTGGTCAAATACCACCCCACCATGGATAGTACCTAATATTGAACTAAATACACAAATGTGTCGGAGGTAGTACAGCCCAGGTTTTTTTTTATAGGATAAAACAGAAATAGGCAGACAAGTCTGCTTTAATGAAAGCACAACATAAATTGGTTACTTATTGTAATTCCAAGATCTATAAATGTGAGTCTCAGAATTACAAAAATCAAATATTAAGACTACAGGGGAACAGTGAATGTCACAAATATCACGGTTCTCATTTAAGTTGCTTTTTGTAGTAGGGGTAATCTCTCCTGTGCTGGGGGGGCTGCACTCTGCACCCTCCTGCTTATATGTACTACCTTCAAGACTGACATCCCTAGGAGAAAAGGGAATAACAATGATCTCAGACTTAGTATATGTGAGCCCCCCTTTTTCATACATTCAGACTTGCTGTTCCAGAACTTGCACTTAACAAGTCTTAGAATTCAAAACTGTAACCACATAAATTCAGTTTTTACTGCATTATAGGTGCTGTGGTATATGAGCTGAGGAGACTTAGGATGTAACTACAAATGTACCCTATGAATTCCCCCTAAAGGCTTTCACCCCAGACTATGATGGGTACAAGAAAAAGGTGTGCTCTATGTGCAATGAATGGGATGAGAGGGAGGAAAGGCTAATGTTTTGCAGCACATGGGAAGAAAACACATTTAAAAAAGATCAACAACTGAAAAACTGAATTATATTTTTATAAATGCTTCTTGGTATGTAACATAGTCACCTCTGAGGTTGTCACTATTCAGAAAATGGCACATGCTTGATATTTGCACATGTGCACAAACACACATGCACATACACACACACACACACACACACACACACACACACACACACACACACACACACACACACACACACACACACAAAGAATCAAGGATCTGCCTTTTTCCTTTCTTTGGCAAATTTAGGAGGAAAAATATTTTCAAAACACAGTACGAAACTTGTATTCAGACACCTGTGCTTCAGCAGAAGAACTGAATCCTGTTTAAGACTACAGCATCATACTACACAAAGCAGAACATTTCAGCACAATGTCTTCACATTGTAAAGGCACATTTGCCAATATAAAGGCATATAGTTTCCATCCTTCAGCAGCCCACTGCTGAGAGATGAAGTAGGTCTGCCTTGTGACTTTCAGTTTTGACTAGACAAATCAACTATCCCTAATATTGCCTCATATTTTTGACCTGTCCTTTACAAAATGTTTGATTTTCTGGTAAATCATTGATGATAACATTTAGTCAATAATGCCAAATATGAGTTTCACAACTTTTCTTGAGAAAATGCTTGTTGATGCAAAACCTGTTCAATTAATTAACTTTACAAGTGAATTACAGTAATATTTACAAATCATCTCTGATTTTGGGCCTTTGTTC
Organism: Protopterus annectens; assembly: GCF_019279795.1. Lineage (NCBI taxonomy): Eukaryota > Metazoa > Chordata > Ceratodontiformes > Protopteridae > Protopterus > Protopterus annectens. Next base: position 1,107,681,057 of record NC_056747.1, read on the forward strand.
TCCTCCCCCTTATTTGTGGCTTTTTCCCTGATTCTGGAGCAAAGACGTTGAGAGCTGTGAGTGAGTGAGGAAGATACTGGGTCAGTGAGTGTGTTTATGTTGCTGTCTGAGTCTAAAGTGTAAATTCCTGACAGTAAGGCAACAGCATCCAGCAGCAGGTATCCTTTCTGTGAGCAAGATTATTGTTAGAATGAATTGTGGGAACAACTCTCACTGTTTTCTATTCTATAAAAAATAAGGGTGACAGGATATTATTTTAACATGACTGCAGAACAGTATTTTATCTGTTTGTGCAGGCATCTCCATTTGCTGCATAAGACTTGTACTGACACAAAAATATCTCTAGAGAAACAGCAAAACTACACTCAAAACTAACAGCACAGGGAAACCTAGACGCACATATAGATTGGTACCAACAAAACTATACACAAATCTAGTTACAATACTGAACTTAAGAATGGTAATGTCTGTACCTATCTCATGTGCAGCTCCAGCTCAGACGGTATGTAAGCAAAACCCTTACTGTTAGATTTATGCTTCTTCTGAAAAGAAACTGGCTAGGCTTATATAGGCCCTAGGGCCAATAGCCTAGCACCTAGCTATGAACCTATGAAACACATTGAGGTGCAGATATGCTACTATAGCCTTTTCAGTGTTAACCACCCCCTCACACAAGGAAGAATTTCTGATTTTAATAGGCTAAATGGGATGGATACAATATGATTAATCCCCCAGTACAAACTCTAGCTGATATTACTACATTCCAAAAGTGGGGCATGAGACAGTTTAAAAGCCAAGATATACATATTTATAGCCTTTTTTTTTATTTACAGAACATTAACTTGCTGGGATACTGCTTTAACAGGGATTAATTTGTGCTAGCACTTACAAGATCTTGTAAAAGCTTCAGTTGTTAAGGACTACAAATTCAAGTACTACTTCTGCTAGCATTGACAACAGATGATAGTATTTCAGTTTTCAGCACTTCTCACTTTAGTCTCAGTGTTGTTACACTTCAGTGACAGTGAAAACTGCTGACTTTTTTGTAGTTTCCTTGAGTTTTCTCTCTTTCTTAGTAAAAGTAATCTAATTTTAATATTTAAGCTGATTCCCTAAAGGAAGTCATTTTAGAGAGGGGACAATGCCAAAGAGGAATTAATATATAGCAAAAACAGCTGTACTGATACAAGTGCTTCTGATGCTATTATAACTATTCAGTTTTTTACCATAATAGTTTTTTTTTATAAAAAGAAAGTGATTTATGAAAAAAGGAAAATTCTGTAAATTAGATTTAAAACTGACAACTGGTAGAGAAAAGCATTTTGATTAAATGAAATTAGGTTTCATGGCTGCAGAATGAAGCTTATTACTTGATTTATTAATACTGCCGGAATGCAGGAGTGAATTAGTAGCTACAGTGCTGTATAGCTGGAGAAATCAAAACAAATATTCTAAACGTATAAAGACTGTAGAAGGCAATCAGTCAAATGGAAGCAATTTTTCAAAAGGATTATATTTCTTAGCACTCCAGTATATTTCAAATACTGTACATAGTATAGTCCTAGGCTGACCTGGAATCTGATTTTCTGGAGTATCTGCTGGCTATATGAATTAAGCTTCTGCAATTTGAGGAAAACAGAACAATTACATCTGAAACTGTAAAAGTGGGTGCAGCTGTGGCCAAAGTGTGCAGCAATATTAGAATCAATTTATTGTATTGTCTTGTTGCAGAACTCATTATTTTTTGGGATGAGTTCCTTAATATTTTACAGACTAGTTAGTGACATCAGTTAGAAACAAAATTACTAGATTTCTAATATGTTAAAATATCTTTCAGACTGATTTCCAGAATTGTAATGCATTAATTGCTTATCAAGATTTGTCATATCTGTGAAATATAAAGCAGATTTTATCATTTCATTTCTGATTATTTCTGATGATGTAATCTTGCTTATTAATTAAATATCTTTAAATGTTGAATTAGTCTTATGCCAGATTCTGCATCCCACAGTCTGGACCCTAAAACCACAAAATACTGTTAATGCAATTGAATGGGTAAAGGAAGCCAGTAAATTTACTTATGCAACAGAAAATGTCCAATATATATATACATATATATATATATATATATATATATATATATATATATATATATATATATACCCACACATGCTAAAGCACTCATACAAAGCTGAAGTGGACAGCAGTTGAACATGGGTGGAGAGTTCTCTTTTCTTTGTAAAGGGCAGGGAATCCTGGAATGAGTTCACCCTGAGAGAGGGGCCTGGACCCTGGAAACATCAGGTTCCAGAGGCATCAAGTGAGCTCTCTCCAGCCCTTGAAAATCCAGGGAAGAAGGTGTAAATCCTGCCCCGGACTGTACCCATATTTGCAGCAGGTCTCCAAGGTCAACAGCCTCTGGCATGTTAGATCAATGTAGGTAAGGGAAGTTGGCAAGCCAGATCCATAACTTCAGGATAAGGACTGTCGCTAACAGCTGTGTAGGTCAGGCATGGACATTAAGTGGGGCTGGGCATGTGCTGCTACTGGACAAGGTGTCACCCCCTCACTGCACCCCCCCACTCTTGGGGGGCTGGGCAGATGGCAGCAGTGACTCTGTACATGGCCAGCCCTTCCTGTGGATTGCCCTGGTTATGGCTGGCACCGATCCCAACTGGCATCCTGCATCATCTGGCAGCTAGCAGCTGATTTAGAACTGGTGCAGACCTGGAGAATATGACTGTTTAATTAAAGCAAAGCATCGTGAAGGCCTGAGATGGGTATGGTTGGGATGTGATTTCTGTCCAGTCCTCTGAATTTCAAAGTGAAGAAATTCAATGAAGTGCAGGTAAATCGTGGAAATAACTATGACTCTCTTAAGGTAGCCAAATGCCTTGTCATCTAATTAGTGACGCCATGAATGGATGAATGAGATTTCCACTATCCCTACTTACTATTTAGTGAAACCACAGCAAAAGGAATGGGTTTGGCAGAACCAGCAAGGAAGGAGGACCCTCTAGTCTGGCACCGTGAAGAGACATGAGAGGTGTAGAATAAGTGGGAGGTTTTGCTGCCAGTGAAATTCCACTACTCTTATAATTTTTTCACTTACTCTGTGAGGCGGATGGCCGAGCCCCACCAAGGCTCTCACTTCTGGCTCCAAGTGCCTGGGCGTGACCTGCTTCACAAACAGTGTCAGGTGGGGAGTTTGACTGGGGCAGTATACCTGTCAAAGAGTAATTTTCAGCTGTCCTAAAGTGAGGTCAGGGAGGACAGAAACTTCCTATGGAGCAGAAGGGCAAAACCTTGCTTGATCTTGATTTTCAGCATGAATACAGACCGTGAAAGTGGGGTCTCATGATCCTTCTGGCTTTTTGGGTTTTAAGCAGAAGGTGTCCGAAAAGTTACCACAGGGATAACTGGCTTGTGGTGGCCAAGCGTTCATAGCAGTATCGCTTTTTGATCCATCAATGTTGGCTTTTCCTATTATTGTGAAGCAGAATTCACCAAGCGTTGGATTGTTTACCCACTAACAGGGAACGTGAGATAGATTTAGGCCGTCATGAGACAGGTTAGTTTTACCCTACCGATGATATGTTGTTGTGATGGTAATTCTGCTCAATACGAGAGGAACTGCAGGTTCAGACATTTGGTGTATGTATTTGGCTGAGGAGCCAGTGATGCAAAGCTACCATCTGTGGGATTATGACTGAATACCTCTAAGTCAGAATCCTGCCTAAATGTAATGATACCATAGTGCTTCAAATCTCCGGTTGGCCATACCTCTCAACCTCTTAGCACAAGAAATCTAGACAAAGCCTGACATAATGAGGGGGGGGGGTGACAAAGGCCCCAAATCAGGACAGATTTTAAATATTGCTCTTATAAACTTATAAAGTTGATATAATAACAGGATTTGTCTTAGCATGCATTTTTCTGAAGAATAGGAAGTCTGAAACTCAAATGTATGTCATTATTTAGTGACTCTGATCCTCAGATCATCCCAGAGATTTGCTAGAAAACCATAGATTTTATGAGAAACAGACCAAAACTATGAGGCAAAAATCTTGACGTTCTGTGAAAATCTGGACAGTTGAAAGGTACTTTGACCAGGGATAGCTGGCCACAAGGTCAGTGAGGAGTGCCGCTTGTCACTGGGTTGGCTTGCGGACTGAAGGGGACTGCCTCTCTCCAACAGTGCACTGCATGTTTGTGGGGAACCGGGTGCTAAATCATTTGTAGATGACCTGTTTCTGGGTCAGGGTTTTATACATAGTAGAGCAGCAAAAAACTGCAATCTATTGAAAGTCAGGCACACACACACACACACACACACACACACACACACACACACACACACACACACACACACACACACACACACACACACACACACACACTGTGTTGTTCACCACTGAAAAGTCCAAAGTTATCTTACTTAACTATCTTAGGTCATTAGCTCATTAGTCAGCCATCAGATACAGTAAACTCTCAGTTAAACAGAACTCAAGCAAGCAACCAAAAAAAAAAAAATCAAAGAAATACAGTATAATTTCCATGTCTTACACTTTCTGTTTTTCCCCACCGAAACATACCTTATGTTTTTAGAGTTTTAGAGTTTTAAAAAGGAAGGTAGGAACAAATTCCCTCTCTCCCCAAACCGAGAACAAGTCAAACCAAACAAATAGTAAAGGGTACAGTATTAGGCCTATTTTTAATAGTAACTCTCAAGCAACCAGGCACTACAGTTATCTGGCATCTACCAATCCCCATGGGTGTTGGTTAACTGAGAGTTTACTGTACTTATAT
>NC_056747.1:1107695865-1107710865 GCF_019279795.1 Protopterus annectens
TTATCAAGTCTGTATTTCAGATCAAGAAAGTATGAAAAGTCTAACATTTATTATTACTAAAATGAAATGTAAGCAATATGTAATTTTAACTTAATCACTAATATATGAACCCGTGAAAAGAGGTGTAATTAAATACAAATAAAATGCAGTCCATTAATTAACCAAAACTCATATTGTTATTTTCTGGGTTTGTAAGTTAATTAAACTTTTATGCAACTTAGTAAATGCCAGACTGCAAAACTTATGATATGTACAAAGTAATTTAGACTGACTGCAGATTTTTTGGGATGGATGGTTGACCAGAGGTCATATACCTAATTCTAATTGTTGCAGCCTTATAAAACTGCTGCTCTATCACTTTGGTGACAGTTTCATAAAATGATTTGTTTAATATGAAAAACATTGCTGTTATAGAGAGTTTTTAAGACTTAAATGACTGTTCTATTTTAGATAAGTCAAATCTCAATCTTATTTTTTTTGTCTTACATAAGTGAGTTTCAAAAATGTGCATTCTTTAGCATTACAAATGTACCTGTTGTATATTGTGGTTAGCTTCTATTTCCTATCAGAACATTGTTTATAGACATCATATTTCAAAATGTTTGAAGTTTATATGTATTATGAAAATGTTAATAAAAAAAGATTTTCAAATATAGAACCTAGAAGGGAGTTCATGAAGGCTACCATAAAGTGTACACTATAAGTACACTTTATGTAACCTTTCTCAGTGAATAGACAGCACAAGCACTGTGGTAGGGATGGTCTTGAATTCACAAAGTGTACATTTTGTGGTAACCTTCATGAATCTAGCCTGTATTCCAGCAGAAGAGGTTTTAGTGACAGAGAGAGAGAGAAAGAGACAGAGCAGTTTCATATGGTATGATTGAAATACAAGTGTTACAAAAGAAAGCATTTAAAGAAGAGTACAGTGCTATTTATCAAGTACTGATGCAGGAACATATTTTTTACAACAGTGCTACACTACAAAAACAAACAAGCGAATAAATAAATGAATAAATAGGGCTAGGCATACAGGTATTGGTATGGTTGACCAAAGAAGAGATAACTTAAAGAGATGCTGCAAAAGCTCACAACAGAGTAACAACAGGGGGTACAATGCATGTAAGCTATAGGAAACGGTGAGGGAACAAGGCTTCTGGGTGTTGCTGTGACTAGCATGGGAATGAGGATAGTGAGCAGATATTGATGCTGCTGCTTACTATGATTTATAGCAGAAATACATGCTGCTCAACGCTAGAAGTATAAATCTCAAAATGCACTCACTCGAAGCACTCCTTAAAATAGAGAATATCGACATTTGTGCCATAACAGAGACCTAGTTCAAGGCAGCGGAAAGCACCCGTGCACTACCAGGCTATAACTCATTCCACACCTTTCGGCCCCAGAACTTGGACCGAAGCTCCAAAGGCAGTGGTGTTCCCATATGCATAAAGGATGTGCACACCTCCAGACTGGTAGCCCAACACAATGCATCTGAGATACTTCAGGTGCAGCTAACATTGGATAAGACAGCAATTCATGTCATAGCCTGCTATAAATCCCCAACCATGTCCCAAGACTCATACTCCATGTTCATAAACACCCTGGAGAATATTAGGGTTCAAAATAACACCCTCATACTGGGTGACTTCAACTACCCCTCCATTAACTGTGGAAACTACTCATGTATCAATACACTTGCCCAACGTTTCCTGAATTCATTAATTCCAATGTCCTGGACTAGCTCGTTCTTACCCCACTAGAGGTAGCAACATCCTTGACCTGGACATTAATAACAAGGGTGATCATTGCTCTACACAAATAGTCAACTCCTCCCTGTTTTGATCTGATCATAAACTAATCACCTTGGGAATCCACATCCCTCCCACCTCCCCACCCCAAAGGTAACTGCTATGAAAAACTTCTCCAAAGCTAACTTTGAGCTCCTAAAAACAGAGGTGGCTAACTTCACGGCACCCATGCAAATGGAGAATAGTTGCATGACTGCCGAATCATACACTAATGCACTGTACAAACATGTACACAAATGCATGGATTTCACCATACCCAATAGAACCAAGATACTCCTCCAAAAAAAGGAAGCCAATCTGGTGGTCCCCTGCCATAAACAAACTCTACAACAGAAGGAGGAAACTGATGTGGAATAAGGTGAAGTCCCAAGACTGGAAAAACTCCCTTATCAGCCTCAACTAAAAGTTGAGATCCCTCATCAAATCCTCTAAAGCTAGCTATGAGAACAGAATTGCAGCAGATAATAAAGACAACCACAAGGCCTTCTGTAGTTATGTAAAGAATCTCCACAGCAATACCCAGATTTGCTCTGAGCTACTGCACAATGGTACCTCCTATACAAAGCCAAGAGATATTGCCAATATACTGGCCATCAGATTCAGTGCCAACTTTACCCCCCCCCCCCAAAGGACCAATCACAATACCAGTAGATTGCCAAGTACCCAGTATTACTGCTGCACAGTTTAAAACAGCACTGTCCAAGGCCAAGAATACAGCTTCTATGGGACCTGACAATATCTCTGGCTGCATTCTACATGAACTACAGAGTGAACTGGCACCTCACCTGTGTGCCCTGTTCAATCACAGCCTCACCTCAGGCTTTGCCCCTACCGAATGGTGCACTGCTGCAGTCATCCCTTTCCACAAAGGTGGAGCGACTACAGATCCTGGGAACTATCGCCCCATTAGCCTGATGAGGTGGATATGCCAAGCTATGGAATGCATCATCATGAACCTAATAAACAAGGATATAGGGAATCTCCAAACTCTGGATCCCATTAGTTTGGTTTTGTGAAGGGTAGATCATGCCTGCTCAACTTGGTCAACTTCTTTGAGTCAGTCACCAGAGCTGTGGATGAAAGCAAGGTGGTTCATACAGCCTACCTTGATCTGGCCAAAGCCTTTGATACCATTCCCCACTCAGGAATCATAGAAAAACTCACTAAGCTAGGCATCAACCCCTATATCACTAGGTGGGTTGCAAACTGTCTCATAGGTAAAACCCACAGTGTGAAAGTAGCTAACTCCAAGTCAGACTGCTTACCTGTCACTAGTGGAGTCCCACAGGGTTCGGTCCTGGGTCCGCTCCTGTTTAGTATCTACTTCTCTGAAGTCCAGGCCAACACCAAGGGACTCTGGTTGACAAAGTTCGCAGATGATTGCAAGTTGGGAGCTATTATTAACTCTCTGAGTGATATTGACATCCTACAGAAAGGCCTCACTGAGATGAATGAGTGGTGTCAGAACCATGGCCTTAAGCTCAGTGCCAAAAAATGTGTCATCATCCCCTTTGGGAAAAACCCAGTTCCCATGAATTATCACATCGATGGTAGTCCACTGAACACAGAAGGCATTATAAGAGATCTGGGAACACAGATTGACAGCAACCTCTCTTTTGACCACCACACTGCCACTGTGGTCAGAAAGTCCTTCTATGTGGCACATCTCATTACTAAGGATTTTGCATCCAGGAAGAAAGAGGTCATTGTCTCCCTCTACTCTTCCCTCATTAGGTCAATCATTAAGTACAATGCCCCATTTGGCATTTACCTCGCTAAACACCTGCAACAACTGGAGAGGCCACAAAAGTACCTCACAAAGAGGATCCTAGGCCTTAAACATTTGTCCTATATGGACAGACTAAAAAAACTCCAGCTATTCTCTGTCTCATGGTGCCTACTTAGAGGCAACCTCTGCTTGACTTACAAAGCCATGTTTGACCCAGCTCTGTTAGAAATGCTACATGTAATGAAATCCCAATCCCACTGCACCACACGCACCAGAGACGTCAGTCTCATTACCACAATCAACAGAACATGCTGGAGGGACAGGTGCATAACCCAGAGACTGCCCATGCTATGGAATAGACTTCCCATACATGTCAAGCAGAGCACCTCACTGGCCCTCTTCAAGAGAAATCTTGATGAGTAGATGAGAAATATAAAATTTGCCCCAGGATCAGTCCAGTGGCTTTACTCGACAGAGGCACTGGGAACTAAGGTCGGGTGGCATAATGCCAGGGTAATCCTATAGGCTAGGCTTATAAAGGCTCCAGAGCTATTGGCCTAGTACACACCTATGAACCTATGATTAAACAGATGGAAGACAGCATGTATGAAGGCAATCTTGAAAATGGCATGGTTACCGTGACATTATATACTGCGTATGGGGTACGTTTGTTTTTGGTATATGGATGCTGGTAGAATGATTAAAGAAGGATGGATACACCAAAGGTGCTTTAGAAGTCAGTACACTGGGATGTGTATCACACAGGCTCTATTGAGTTTATATGCAGTAGTCAGACTGGATCCATTTATTACTGGTGTGTGGCAAGTGCACAAGTGTTTCATGGACTAGTCTGTATAAGCTGCTAGAGAGACAAAATTGATGTGAATAATGTATGGCTGCTATAGGGGAGCAACAATGGAGCTATGACAGTGCACAGGTGCTGTTGAGGGCTGTAAGGGGGAATAGAGGGAGAGGTGGAGACTGCGAGAGTGGAAGAGACATGGTTGATACAGGTACAGTGATATAATGTCACAGGGATCTATGATCTATAGTAGACATTCAGCTGTTGGATGAATTTAATTAAGCTGCTTGGAGGAATGATAAAGGAAAACAGAATGGTACAGAGTGGGTAGATGTTTTAGAATAGGCAATGCTGAGTGAATGTAAACCACATAATGAGTGGAGATCATGGGGTGTAGCAACATGGAGGTATAGTCACAGGAAAACATTTTGGGAAGAAATTAAAGGAATAATACAGGGCAAATGAGTCAGGGAAGAGTGGCAGTGGAGGGGGTAGAAGAAAGGATGCTAGAGTTAAGTGGTGAAGGAGGAAGACAGGAAAGATATGTTGTGTTGAGATGGTTAGGTAAGGATGGGCATCCAGGAGGTGATATTTTAGAAGGATAAAGGGGGCAGTAAGGAGTATGATGATATATTTTGTTTTTTAGCAGAGGCACCCCAAAGTAGAAGATAGTACAAGGAAATAGTAAACAAGTGAAAGAAGAGAGGCAAGACGGCTCAAACTGAGTGTCAATGTCTTTTACAAGTCAAATTAGAAGGTGTTGAGAAGAGAATGCAAAAAACATGATGCATATAGAGACTGTTGTTAGGTTAAATGACTACGTCATACGGAACAGGTGGTTGTTAAGATGCATATAGAGACAGTTGCTAGGTTAAATGAGTATGTCATATAGAACAGGTGGTTGTTAAGATGCATATAGAGACAGTTGCTAGGTTAAATGACTAAGTCATATGGAACAGGTGGTTGTTAAGATGCATATAGAGAGTTGCTAGGTTAAATGAGTATGTCATATAGAACAGGTGGTTGTTAAGATGCATATAGAGACAGTTGCTAGGTTAAATGAGTATGTCATATAGAACAGGTGGTTGTTAAGATGCATATAGAGACAGTTGCTAGGTTAAATGACTACGTCATACAGAACAGGTGGTTGTTAAGATGCATATAGAGACAGTTCCTAGGTTAAATGACTATGTCATATAGAACAGGTGGTTGTTAAGATGCATATAGAGATAGTTGCTAGGTTAAATGACTATGTCATACAGAACAGGTGGTTGTTAAGATGCATATAGAGACAGTTCCTAGGTTAAATGAGTATGTCATATAGAACAGGTGGTTGTTAAGATGCATATAGAGACAGTTGCTAGGTTAAATGACTACGTCATACAGAACAGGTGGTTGTTAAGATGCATATAGAGATAGTTGCTAGGTTAAATGAGTATGTCATATAGAACAGGTAGTTGTTAAGATGCATATAGAGACAGTTGCTAGGTTAAATGAGTATGTCATATAGAACAGGTGGTTGTTAAGATGCATATAGAGACAGTTGCTAGGTTAAATGAGTATGTCATATAGAACAGGTGGTTGTTAAGATGCATATAGAGACAATTGCTAGGTTAAATGAGTATGTCATATAGAAAAGGTGGTTGTTAAGATGCATATAGAGACAGCTCTAAGGTTAAATGAGTATGTCATATAACACAGGTGGTTGTTAAGATGCATATAGAGACAGCTCTAAGGTTAAATGAGTATGTCATATAACACAGGTGGTTGTTAAGATGCATATAGAGACAGTTCTAAGGTTAAATGAGTATGTCATATAGAACAGGTGGTTGTTAAGATGCATATAGAGAGTTGCTAGGTTAAATGAGTATGTCATATAGAACAGGTGGTTGTTAAGATGCATATAGAGAAAGTTCCTAGGTTAAATGAGTATGTCATATAGAACAGGTGGTTGTTAAGATGCATATAGAGACAGTTGCTAGGTTAAATGACTACGTCATACAGAACAGGTGGTTGTTAAGATGCATATAGAGACAGCTCTAAGGTTAAATGAGTATGTCATATAACACAGGTGGTTGTTAAGATGCATATAGAGACAGCTCTAAGGTTAAATGAATATGTCATATAACACAGGTGGTTGTTAAGATGCATATAGAGACAGTTCTAAGGTTAAATGAGTATGTCATATAGAACAGGTGGTTGTTAAGATGCATATAGAGAGTTGCTAGGTTAAATGAGTATGTCATATAACACAGGTGGTTGTTAAGATGCATATAGAGACAGCTCTAAGGTTAAATGAGTATGTCATATAACACAGGTGGTTGTTAAGATGCATATAGAGACAGTTCTAAGGTTAAATGAGTATGTCATATAGAACAGGTGGTTGTTAAGATGCATATAGATAGTTGCTAGGTTAAATGAGTATGTCATATAGAACAGGTGGTTGTTAAGATGCATATAGAGACAGTTCCTAGGTTAAATGAGTATGTCATATAGAACAGGTGGTTGTTAAGATGCATATAGAGACAGTTCCTAGGTTAAATGAGTATGTCATATAGCACAGGTGGTTGTTAAGATGCATATAGAGACAGTTCTAAGGTTAAATGAGTATGTCATATAGAACAGGTGGTTGTTAAGATGCATATAGAGAGTTGCTAGGTTAAATGAGTATGTCATATAGAACAGGTGGTTGTTAAGATGCATATAGAGGCTGTTGCTAGGTTAAATGAGTATGTCATATAGAACAGGTGGTTGTTAAGATGCATATAGAGACAGTTGCTAGGTTAAATGAGTATGTCATATAGAACAGGTGGTTGTTAAGATGCATATAGAGACTGTTGCTAGGTTAAATGAGTATGCCATACAGAACAGGTGGTTGTTAAGATGCATATAGAGATAGTTGCTAGGTTAAATGAGTATGTCATATAGAACAGGTGGTTGTTAAGATGCATATAGAGACAGTTGCTAGGTTAAATGAGTATGTCATATAGAACAGGTGGTTGTTAAGATGCATATAGAGACAGTTGCTAGGTTAAATGAGTATGTCATATAGAACAGGTGGTTGTTAAGATGCATATAGAGACTGTTGCTAGGTTAAATGAGTATGTCATACAGAACAGGTGGTTGTTAAGATGCATATAGAGATAGTTGCTAGGTTAAATGAGTATGTCATATAGAACAGGTGGTTGTTAAGATGCATATAGAGATAGTTGCTAGGTTAAATGACTACGTCATGTAGAACAGGTGGTTGTTTAAGATACATATAGAGACAGTTGCTACTAGGTTAAATGAGTATGTCATATAGAACAGGTGGTTATTAACAAGCTGCTTCCTATAGTTCTCAGTCTCCATCTTTCAACTGTAAGCAAGTTAGGCAGTGCTTTGAGGCAACTGGGAAACTAGGCCACACTTTTTAGTGGTCTCCTGAACTGCCTTTCTAGAAACTAATTAAGAGCATATGAAGGAGCACAGACAGAATGGGGCACGCTGCATTAAAGACAGTAAATAAGAGGTAGAATAGTCCACACGTGGTTGTACATCTAGTGGCAAATAACACTGCAAAATAATCTGTGGACCTTCTGAAGCAGAGGATGTAGCTGGATGTGGGGAAGGTATGCAGTTAAGTGGGACCCTGAGCAGTCTCTTCATCTGTCTCCCTCATTCCATTTGCATAAATTACTGGAAGAAACAAATGTAAAATAACTGGTTGAATGGATGGTGTAGCAAATAAGGATTTGGGAGAAATAGGGACTAGATGGACAGGAACAGATTGATTAGGGTTTATATCTCGAGGATCACAAACACTTGAGCATGAAAGATCAAGAGATGCTCAAATGGACTGGAAGAATATAATTCATTTGTTGTTTCTTTGAACTTACAAGAGGGGATGGTTAAAAACAGAAAGAAAGCAACTAGTAAGGAGGCTGAAAACATATGCATATGCAGGTGTCAGCTTGAGACTTATTGGTATGGAATCAAACATGAAAATGTAAGTAATGGAGCACAGAGGTTAATATTGCACAATACAAGGATCCTAGATGATAAAATTAATTAACATGATGTAGTAAGGAGCAGCAAAAGAGCCACAATGGAAATATGTTGCAGGGGGCAGCTGTTGGGATGTAGAATAAGTAAAACATGTGTATTAACTTAAGGCCCAGGAGAGAGTGCTGGTTGTGCATGTACAAAGAGACAATGTTTATAGTAAAGAAGTTGAAAGAAAAAGAGAATGAAATAATGACAAATCTTGAAAGTATTTTTTTTCTTTTTTTGTTCACTTCCCCTTTTTTCTACTTCTTAGTCTGCTCTTGGGGTGCTTCATCCCTTTCTTTCTCCAGAGCTGACTATAACATAAGGCACAGGGCACCTGCTGTTGAGACTGATATGTGGTTTAAAGGGGGGGTTTTTGCATTGCCCTGCTGTACAACATTACAGTATTTATAAGGCTGAGAGGTCTGGAAGGCGTGTCCACACATGCTTATTACAATGTTAAGAGGAGGATTATAAGGGAAAAGAGTTTCCGATCATTCTGCTCAAGAAATACTTTTATGAATGATTGTCAATCATTTATATGGTAAGCATCATCACCTCAGGCAACTGAAATGTAGACAGTGCATACTGTGGGCATTAAGGACTATATATAATTTATAGGTGCTTACAGGACTCACCGAGGGGTTCCCAGTGGCCATGGATGTGTTTTAGGGTTTAGTTCTTAGCTCACTCCTGTTCATACTGTGATGGACTACATCAGTAAACCTGGTTGGAGAGGACAGAGCAATAAAGCTACTGTATGCAGATGATGCATCATTACAAGCAAACTCTGAATATGAACCAAAGAAATATAGGTGAATAAAGTGCAAAACCGAAAACACATGGGATAAAACAGAGTACAGACAAGATAGTGGTAATAGCAACAAATAGGGGAAATCAGCAGAAGCTGAAAATGGAGATTAAAAAGAAAATAGTGGAGCAGGTTAACAGCGTCGGGTATCTAAAGGATGTGCATTAGGAAAACAGAAGTATGAATGCAGAGGTCAAACCTAGAATATGAGCTTCTATAGCCACCTGACTCAGATTGTTAGCGGCAGTGCATGACCAAAGAAAAGCAAAGAAGCTGAAAAGTAAGGTGCTCAAAGCAGTCAGTACTTCCTGAGATGATGAAAATTACATGCCTGAAATGGGTAGTAGGATAAATAATTTGGGACAGATGAAGAAATAAAGACATCGGGGCTAAAGCCAAAGTAGCACCAAGTCCAGAAAATGTCAAGGAGAACAGATTTTGGTGGTTCAGTCACATATGCTGGCAAACAGAAAATGATTTGGAAAAGTACATCTGAAAGAGACAGGAAGACGGTAAGAGGAGATGAGGAGCCCAGTTCTAGTGATGACTGGATTGCTTGAGAGAAGGCCTGAGATAGGCAGCATAACTGTTGAAGAAGGTAGGATAGTGGCACTGAATCAAGAGAGGTAGAGACAGTTAAGGTGGCCCTCTGACCCCATGTAAAATGGGAAAAGAAGATGATGATGACGATGATGATGAAGATGAGGGTGATGATGGTTTACAGGTGATGCTAGCATATTTAACAGGGAGTGTAGGTCATATAGGAATGCTGGTCTTATCATTAAGATACTGCATATTGTGTATATTTATGGGTTCTGCTGCTGCGGTCAGCAATGGAGAATGTATAGTGTATGGATGCTGCTATGGGTAGTAAGGAAATTTATGAAATATGCAAGTAGTGATGAGGCCTGCAGTAGTGCTCATATTGAAAATACATACAACTAAGTTCAGTAAGAACTGTGTGTTGTGTTCTGGTAGTACTACAGCTTATAATGGAATGCATTGGTGTTACTGTCATCAGTAAGTGATTGCAAAGCATATGGGTGCTGCTGATGTCTGCAGTGGGAAGCTGACAGAGCTTAACTATATCTTAGATCAGTAAATAATTATGTAGTGAACTAGGACTGCTAGGGTCTGCAAGGGAGTATGTACATCATATTGGTGCTGGTACAGATTGTAAGAGTTTAAAGACAGATTATGTGTGTTTCTGTAATCATTAATGGAGTATAGATAGCTTACTTGTGATGCTTAGCACTATGAAGCAGGAAGCTCAGAATATTTTGCAACTGTTGCCAAGGTCACTGATGAACACGTTAGGGTAAATATAGTAGCAGAACGTATCAAAGCACACAAAAAGAGTGCAGAATGCCAAGGAAGTTACTAAGAGAACATCCATGACATACATGTGGCATTCTGGGCTTAGTAAAATATGCAAGTAATGTGCAGGTCTTTCTGAATTTAATACAGTTTAATGCAGAATAATAATATATATCTATATATATCTATATATATATATATATATATATATATATATATATATATATATATATATATACATATATGTGTGTGTGTGTGTGTGTGTGTGTGTGTGTGTGTGTGTGTGTGTGTGTGTGTGTGTGTGTGTGTGTGTGTGTGTGTGTGTGTGTGTGTGTGTGTGTGTGTATTGCGCATGCACCTACCATGGTCAGGTTCAATAAGGAATAAGGAGTCATTGATGTTAATGCTTTTACATGATTTTGTCAGTTTTCAGGAACAGCTCTGAGTGTGGACACCTTTTAAATGCTCCTGAGATGATCTGCGATCCCAACAGTGCAGTGGTGATTTTGGAGTCACTTGTACATGTACAGTGTCATTTCACTGAGGTCTTTAATGGACAGTATTACTAAGGTCAGTAGTAGAGTGTAGGTAGTTTGAACTGTACCTTTAAGAAACCTTGAGTACAGATGACTCTCTTGTCCCAGTGACTGCTAAGACAGCATCTGTCTGAGTTCCAAATGGTACTGTATGGAAATGGTGTGGCTAGGCTGGGAATTACATCACTCCTGTAAGACTAACTTTGGCTTGCTCTTACCCTTCTGACCTGACCACAAAGCAGATACAGAATCTGAAATTTAGCTATAAGTGACAATCAGAGCTCATCCACAACAAACTCTGCTCCAAGGCTTCCACATGTGATGGGGCTCCGACAAGGAAATCAGAACCCTCAGTGCCTGCCCTTTCATTTCACACAGAGCACTGTCCTGACATCTAATATGCTGTGAAGTAAAAATATACATTTCTCAAAGGCCAGTAAACATGTAATATGCTAGTTCGAGGGCTTTGCATCTTCTAAACACAGTACAAACTATTATATTTTTCATATAACTGTGTGTCCCCCAGTTTCTACTCAGCTTCTTATCTTGTAGGTTTATTTTGTTTAATCAGTAGTTCCATCTGCAGCAGGGGGCTCAGATGATACATGTAGTCATATGAGATAGTGAATGCAAGAAATGCAAACTGTATCTTATAATGCCCTCAAATTCTGCTAGTCTAAAAAGAGCAAATGCATATTTTATCAGGTAGGATAATGACATTGCAAAAATAAGGTGACCTACCTTCTGTTTATATTTTCTCCATCCTACCTTCTGTTTTTATTTTCTGCATAGGCATTTTTTCCAGGACACTTTACCCTTTTATACTTAGTGACTCATCTCACTTCCTAGAAAGACTAATTTTACATTTAGCAGTATCTGCTAGAAACAGCAATCCCTGATGATACCTTTTACACCATTGTCCATTCACATTTACTAATAGGATCTTGTAATTCACGTAGGGGCCTAGAGTTTGTGTTACTGATCGTACTGGTATGACTTTTAAAATGTTGAAGGAAAAACACAAGGAATTACTGTGTGAAGTTTAACAGGAGCTCTGGCTTGCACTAAACAGTAACCCCAGTGTTGGTTTGGGAAATACTGTGACTGAACATACCTGGCAAAAGTCCTCATGAACAAAACATTACAAGTGAACCTCCCCACCCCCCTTCTCTATCCTTGCCGTCTTTGACATGTTATTTTATTATTCTGCAGTTCGCATGAAAGGCGTGATAAAAGCGGCTACAAAAATCATGCTTACTACATCTGTGAAAAATTCTCATAAACTCCATTGAAGGTGGCCTCTGAGTGTTTGATATAGTTATGCCGAAAGCTATGTTTGATCCATGACCTTTAACAATCTGTAAACAACAGGCCTGCTCATTGCATGTATATGATGTTGACAGTTGTATTCTGCAAAGCACTCACCATCCCATTTTGATGATATCTGTTTTAAACACATATTGGAAAATGTTTTAGCACCGGTGTCACTGTGTAGTTGCTGAACCTATGACTGCAGAGGACTCAGACAGTTAAGGACAAATTAGTTTATAAGAATTGTGCATGAATGGGGTATATATTTTACAACTCATTGTGATAGATCTTGTAACCACCAATGTGCTCTTAGTGGTTGAACTGATTGTTATTAAAATGAAATTATCGGTACTAAAATTCATCACCCAAACACAGGAACAACCCCCCATTCACTCACTGTAAAATCATTAACATCAAATACATCTGATTAGGCTGGGTTTGCTTAAAAAGCTGGTATTTTCAGAACATAAAAGATAGCACAGACTTAAAACTTGCATCATGATAAAATCTGCAGAGGTAAGGCCTCAGTCACAGACATGCAAACATACTGTGACCATTAAATATCTGTTCAGTGTTTATAAAAATTGTAACAGGCATAGGAGGTCATTGAGTCTTCACTGCTGTAAAGGTACTTGGTTTCTTCTGTAGTTAAGGCTGGCATTTCTGTTTGACAGAGCATCAGCTCTTCAGTGTTTATTAGTAAGTTGCAGTTGTAAAAGAATAGTTTGTCACAAATGCTGTGGACCAGTTTTGCACTTGAGTAGCTGCTGTTTATAAAAGTAGGCAAATTGATGGTAGAAGAAATATTCTTGGCACTTAGAGATTGATGAATCTTATCGACAGTATGCCATGTTAAGTACCCTGAACTGGGAATCCAGTAAGCTCTGATAAGTGACTTATTATTCATAAGTCAAACACTTAGAAAATATCTGTTAGAGTTATGTCAGAATCATTGAGAAGTAATAATTTACATGTAGATATGGTTGCGATGCACTATCTTTGTTGGATTGCCACCTTGTCAAATACTCAAAGTGGGATATTTTCTATAGACACAATAGATTTTGTAGGACAAACCAGATCCATAACCATTGCAAAGGATTGGACTTCATATTCTTGCTAAAATAAAAGTTCACATTTGTATAATTTAAATTGTTTCTGCTGTTTCTTTAACATTCTTACTAATAGCCTCCACATATTCATACAACAGGCCTCTGTAATACAATGTGTAGATGACTCCACAGTCATGTGCACATCTGACAACCTGGCAAATGTCCCAAAAAAATAACTCAGGAAGCTTTAACAGCCACTGAAACATGGCTTTGTAACTTACAACTTATGCTCACCCCCCCAAAAAAGAAACTACTACTTTTTCCCCTTTTACCCCACTCCCTCTCGCATGAAAAATAAATTAAAATTGTCCCTCTTAATAATACATCCATTGAAGTCACTTCTCATAGCAAATTATTCAAAATGATAGTGGATGATAATCTTAAATTTGTCATTCATATACGAAATTGCATTAAAATACTCACTCAAAACTAGGCATGCTTTACGGTACTAAAAACGTTCTCACCAACACATCTAAAACTACACTTGCCACTACTTATCTTCTCCCCTCACTAATTTATGGCACTCCCATCTTTATTAACCTCCAGGCATCACAAAAAATAAAACTTGAACAATGCTATAATAAAGTGGCTAAATTTGCAGCAAATACCCCTTTCATAACACACCACTATACAGCACTAAAAAGCCTAAACTGGTTAGAACTACCCCATCAGCTAATACACACATATATATATATATATATATATATATATATTATATATATATATATATATATATATATATATATATATATATATATATCTACAACTTTTTACCACATATAAAATTATCCAACATCTGTCTACTTGTCCACCACAAAATATCATTCTATACAACTATGTTCTCAATCGGTTATTACAATCCAATGACCAAAAACTTCTGTCTGTCCACAAACCTATCAAATCTGCTGGGCATGGTCTGTACCCATAACATGTTGCTAAGGCCTGGAACTCCTTACTTGTATCCATCAGGCCAATATCCAGTCCTTTAAAACCATTCTGAAAGGCTTTCTAGCCAACATCTGACTCTATTTTTACTCATCCCCAGGATCAACTATATTCCTAAATATGAACAAATACCTATTCATCTCCCTTCTTCACTCACTTCCTCACGTCTATCAATTTCACTCCCCTGACTCTCTTTCTAAATATTCCACAACCCTGTTTTTTTCTCTCACTTCATATTGCATTACCTCTTTGCATTATACTAACTTATCTCACTTCATATTGCAATTCCTGTATGTATTAAATTAAATTACTTTTTCTACAAACTGACTAAATTGTATCTAAATATTACACATTGCCATATAAGTTGCATCTTCTTTACCAATGTTTTCACATTATGTCTAATTTGGTATAATTATTTAAATTGTAGATGGTTTTTATATTACTTTTAGAGATTGTAAAATGATTGTTCTTAAAATGTTTTTGTAATACTTTGAGCTTTTCTCCCTGGACTTCTGCTGAAAATGGACACCTGATCAGTAAGACTTTCCTGGTAATCATACTTACCCATTAGGACTTCCCCAGTAATGAAATGTCAGTAAA
>NC_056747.1:1107715865-1107720865 GCF_019279795.1 Protopterus annectens
AGGTCGAGTAATTTAGTCTGTGGTAGATGGAGTTATATAATTTCCAACCTATGGCAACCAGTTCTGATTAGCTCTGCAGTGTTAATTACTGCATTTCTAGAACCAGGCTAAAAATGATGATCATAGACAGTAAATTCTAAATCAGCATATTAGCTATAACATAACCCAAAATACAAAGCTCCATGGAATATTTATGTAGAGTTACTTGAAATATGAGGACTGCATCATTTGCATTTTTTAATCATGTTTTGCATGATGGTGTGTGTGCTTTGTGTGAGTGTGTGTGTGTGTGTGTGTGTGTGTGTGTGTGTGTGTGTGTGTGTGTGTGTGTGTGTGTGCAGCGTGTGTGCATGTGTGTGTGTGCGTGCGTAAGGCAGCGTGTGTGTGTGTGTGTGTGTGTGTGTGTGTGTGTGTGTGTGTTGTTTTAAGAGCGCAAGTGACTGGAGTCATATTTTGGTATCCTTTTCTTCACTAAGATGTTTTTATGTCTTGTAATTTTTGTTTTTTTCTTACTTATTTTTTCTTCCCAATCAAATAACAAAAGATTGCCTGCAATAGAGGCCCATCTAGTTATTTCTACTTTAATAAGGTGAAGATACAAATTAAAGGCCATGCTGCTAAATGCTAGGAGTCTAAACATGAAACTGCACTCATTGCAAGCATTCTTAACCCTGAAAATGCTGACATCTGTGCAGTCACAGAAACCTGATTCAAAGCTGCAGAGAGCACCCCAGCCTTACCTGGTTACTCATCCTACATACATTCAGACCCCAAACAGTGAGCAGTAAAGCCAAAGGAGCAGGAGTTTCAGTATACATTAAAGACATACACACCTTCAGGCTGGTCAAATAGTATGACGCACGGAAGACACTCCAGGTGCAGTTAACCATTGACAAAACCCCTATTCAAATCATAGCTAGCTACCAGCCCCCAAATCTGACTCAAGATGCCCAATCCACCTATTTGGACCTGTTCAAATCTATCAAGATTCAACCCTTTACCCTGATCCTGGGTGACTTTAACTTCCCAAAAATAGACTGGAAGAAATACTCATGCCAGAACACAAATGCCCAGAGATTCCTTGATTTTGTCAATGCAAATGCCTTGGGACAGCTACTTGAATTCCCTACAAGGGGTGATAATATCTTATACTTAGTATTAACCAACATGAGTAACCACTGCAGCATCCCTGGTAAGATCTGACCACAAACTAGTCACTTTCGAAGTGACCATCTCCCCCAACCCCCTCTAGCTAGGATTAGACATAAACACTTCTCCAAAGCTCATTACAGCCTCCTGAGGGATGGTATAAACAGCTTCACAGTACCCTGCCCCTATATAGGAACTGGCACCAATAAAACTACACAAAAGCACTATACAAGCATTTATATAGATGCATGGAATCAGGAATACCCGACAAGACTAAATCATCCTCAGCAAGGAAGAGTAAAACTGTCTGGTGGACATCTGCAATAAATAAACTCTATAACAAAAAGAAAAAAAAATCACTGTCCAAGATTAAGAAGGAGCAGGTGCCCAATTGGAAGCAATGTCTCCTTAGTCTGAACAAGTAAACAAGAGCACTAGTGAAATCCTCCAAAGCAAACTTTGAGTCCAAATTGGCCACATCTACAAGAGACAATCATAATGCCTTCTTCACATATGTCCGTAACCTCAAAGGAAGAACCCAGATCTGTTCAGAACTGGTGGTCAAGGACACCACATATACAAATTCTGTAGATATAGCAAACTTGCTGGTTGACAGATTCAGTGAAAACATTACCTGTCTGTCGACCCATCATTAAATCAGGACATCCCCAGTACCCACCCCCTTCCCCTTATATCTAGGGAACGGTCATCACTGCTCTCTCAAAGGCAAAAAATACAGCCTCCATGTGACCCGATAACATCCTAGGCTGCATCCTATGTGAACTCAGGCAGGAACTTGCAGCACCATTAGGCATCCTATTCAAGCAAAGCCTGAGTACTGGCTTCATCTCTGCTGAGTGAAGGACTTCTACTGTCATCCCTTTACAAAAAGGTAGAGCGTCCACAGATCTGGGAAATTATAGACCCATCAGTCTAACTAGCCTGATCTGCAAGGCAATGGAATGGATTATCATAGCCCTCACTAACAAGGACATTGTCAACCTCCAAACATTCAATCCCACACAGTTTGGCTTTGTCAAGGGGAGGTCATGTCTGCTAAATTTGGTTGACTTCTTTGAGACAGTCACCAAAGCCATGGATGTGGGGAAGATGGTGCACACCGTCTACCTAGACATGGCCAATGCCTTTGACACTATTCCCCACTCAGGCGTAATAGACAAACTCTCTCAACTAGGCACCAATCCATTTGTTACCAGATGGGTAGCAAACTGGCTCACTGATAGAACCCATGTAGTCAGAATAGGGGAAGCCAACTCAAGCAGTAGATCCATAACAAGTGGCATACCCCAGGGTTCGGTCTTGGGGCCTCTGTTATTTGGGATATACTTTTCTGAGGTGCAGGCCAAAACCAGTGGGCTAGGGCTGACCAGGTTTGCAGATTACTGCAAGTTGGGTGCTGTCATCAATTCCCCTAGTGATGTGGACATCCTCCAGGAGGGTCTCACTCAGACAAATGACTGGTGCCAGGAACATGGCCTCAAGCTGAATACCAAAAAAATGCATCATTATCCCCTTTGGGGAGAGTTATGTCCCCACAAATTATCACATTAGTAAAAGTATTCTAAGCATTCAATCATTTGTGAGGGATTTAGGCACCCAGGTAGATAGCAACCTGACTTTTGACCACCATGTTGCTTCCGTGGTACGGAACGCCTTCTACATGGCCCATCTCATAAGTAAGGGTATCTCATCCAGGAACAAGGAGGTCATAAAATCCCTGTATTCTTCCCTTATAATGCCCATTATTGAGTACAACACACCTTTCAGCATGTACCTCGCAAAGCACATGCAGCAGCTGGAGAGACCACAGAGATTCCTCATCAGGAGAATCCAGGGCCTCAAACATCTACCCTACACAGATAGGCTAAAAGCCCTATCCCTCTACTCAGTTTCATACAGACTTCTCAGAGGTGACCTGTTTCTGGCATATAAGGTGATAATGGATCCCACCTTGATGGGACTGTTGCATATCCGCACGTCAAGCTCCACTCAAATAACTCACATGTGTGGCCTCAACCTGGTCTGTGACATCAACAGGACTTGTTGGCAGGACAGATTTGTGTCCCAGAGACTCCTCCATCTGTGGAACAGACTCCCTCTCCATGTCAAGCAGAGTACCTCTTTACTCCTTTTTAAGTGCAACCTGAATAACTGGATAGGAAACAGAAAATATACCCCTGAAATTCCCCCCATGTCCCTGCTGGACAGGGGCATCAGGTGCTGAGTTGTCTAAGCATGGGCTAAAATCTTGGCTAGGCTTATAAGGGCATCAGGGACATTAGCCTGGTAACCTCCTATGAGCCTATGAAGCACTGAGTTTATGAAAGGATTGAAGTATATGCATTCCCTTCTCTTCTGTTAATTTCATTATAAAATATTATGTTATTGTTAAATGCTATTATGAAGTGAATTGGTATGAACTGTTTTAAAGAATCATACATGAATTTACAAACTGTCAGATATGCTATTCTGGTTAAAAAAATAATGATTGGTATGGCATTTGTTATGACTGTAGCAATGATTTTATTTTTTTGAATTGGGTATACAGGATCAGCTCAATGGCTCCCCCTTCCTGCGCCTAGTTGGCCCATTCATTCCACTGTGGACTTGAAAGTCAGGTTTCACCAGTCTGGGGGAGATTCCTCGATCCAATTCCTTTCCTCTAAAGTGAGCTTTATCTGCCCATTCATTCCCCACAGAGGATACAGTCATGTGCTAGGGAACATGCCAGTCTGTAAATCATGCAGACTGCCCTACACCCCCCCCCCCTTGCAGCATGTATGCTTTACACATTACTGTTTTCCTGGAGGCTCACTCATGCTGCCACACTTATCTAGTCTCCTGCCTGAGTGACATACTATTTTGTAGCATGTGAACCATAGGCTTCTCGCTGTCTGTGACACATCTATACATTTGCAGGTGTCACTATCGCAGTGGGTCAAATTTCACCCAGCCATGAGTGAGCTGACATCAGCTGCTTATTCCTATCCTCCACCACCAAAGCCCTCTGGCATCCATGCGGTTAGTCAGACAAGGGTCATCTGGGCCATAGGCAGGGCTTTATTCCCCCATGCCACAGGACTGGAGTTATGATGTTAGATGTTACTGATTATACAGAAACAAATTGGTAGCATGCAAGACTTCTTGAACCAGCTGATTTGTTCATTTTCTACCTGCCCTATATACTGTATTTAACTACTGTCATTTTTCTTTACAGACCAGCAACATTCAGCTTGTATCAGCTTCATGTGCTTCTTAAATTGCTATAAGTTTATTAATCACAAAAACCACTTCACAGAAAGAAATACGTCCTCATATTTCTCTAAAACTACTCACCATGTAGCATCAACTCAGGACTTCTTGTTCTTGCAGTCTCTCTTTTGTCCCTGAAAGATGTTACCCTGTTGCGCTCCTACTGTTTTTTCTGGAGTACTTATGACATGCCACCCTTTTCAAGGTCATAAATATTAGGTTTCTGTATTAAGTCCTCATAAGATTTCTAATGCAGACTTTGCACTGTATTCACATCCCTTGTGCACTGATTTGCTGCTGTCATTTTACTGAGATTGATGCACTCTGCATCATATGACAGTAAACCTCAATGACAGGAAAATTGTTGGATGTAATCCCACATGCAATGCTTGACATGATACCAGTACAGTACTGGACTATTCAGTTTACTGCACTGGATATATGCTAACCCTAGGAGGAAGTGATGGATCATCCTCCCAGCTGTCCTGTACTCAGATTTCAGGTGAATAATTGTTGGCACTGGAGATGTGTTAACCTTATCAGAAAGTGAGGGTTTATCCTTCCTGCTGTCCTGTACT